>NC_056740.1:345336984-345591984 GCF_019279795.1 Protopterus annectens
TCACTGTTGCAGTATTCTAAACAGAAGGGAGAGTAAAAGAGCTCATGAAACAGAATGGAAGGTGGAAGGCTGAGAAGAGCCCTCAACAAATCCCATACAAAATAGTTTCAGCAAAACTTGCTCTGGCTGTAGAAACCATATCTAACTTATAATGCTTAGTAAAGGTATGCACTGAAGACCACGTAGCAGCTTCAAGGATGGAATTGATGTCCAACCCTTTGAAGGAGGCACCTGATGAGGCAACAGCCCCAGTGTAATGAGCTGTAACAGAAGTGCCATGAAAAGTATAACAAAGGAAATGGCCTTAGATATCCAGGAGATGGTTTGCTTAGAAACAGCCAAAAGGTACAGTTGTGTACACTTACCATAAATGTAGATGTCCGAGTGTATTCACTGTTGCAGTCATTACATTTGGGTAATCTGCTGGCAGGTTGCCCTCAGTTGGCCTGATTAACAAAGTCTTGGGTCCTGCTTCGGTTGCTGTCCCTTCTTTCATGACGTCAGGTCGTCAGGGATATATATATATATATATATATATATATATATATATATATATATATGTATATATATATATATATATATATATATATGTATATATATATATATATATATATATATATTTAAAAACACAAAAAAGAAATACACTTCCAAACAAAAACAAATACACCAAAAAAGGCTTTTAAACATAGTAAAAGAAAGTAGAGGTATAGTAAGAGAAAAACGGGGCTGGAGGGAGGGTAACCAGGACTGCAACAGTGAATACACTCAAACATCTACATTTGAGGTAAGTGTACACAATTGTACTATGTTCTTCGTGTTTCATTGTTGCAGTCATTACATTTGGGTAAAATCCCAAAGCTATGGTTGGGAGGATGGATTTATACAGCATTAGGACCAGCTATAAGGCCCTGCAGGACAGCAGTGGCAAAGCCAGCTCTGGATTTAGAGAAGAAAGGTAAATGGTAATGTTTGGTAAACGTATGAACTGAGCTCCAGGTAGCAGCTTCTAGAATGTCTCTGGTAGGAACACCTCTGAGAAAGGCTGTAGAAGTAAATGCAGCCCTGGTGGAATGAGATCTGATCCCATGGGGGATAGTTTTACCATGGTGCATATAGCAGAAATGAATACAGTGGCTTATCCATTGGAAATAGTCTGCTTTGAAATAGCCTTTCCCTCTGCCCATGCAGCAAATTCCACCAGTAGTTGTTCAGATTTTCTTAGTGATTTTGTCCTGTTTAAGTAAAATCTAAGTTGTCTGTGTACATCCAATGAATGCAGAATCTGCTCCCCCTTGTTCAGTGGATTGGGAAAGAAAGTTGGCAAATGAATGGTCTGATTAAGAGCCACACTGGATACCACCTTAGGCATGAAGAATGGGTTTGTCCTGAGAGACACCCTGTCCGCATGAAAAATAATGAAATGTTCCACTGCCATAAGAGCCTGTAATTCAGAAATCCTTCTAGCTGAAGTAACTGCTAAAAGGAAAGCTGTTTTCCAGGAGATAAATTTTAAGTCTGCAGTAGCATCTGGCTCGAAAGGAGGGAAAGTGAGTTTTTCCAATACAAAATTGAAGTCCCAGGCAGGGGCTGGAGCTCTCCAGGGTGGTCTTAAGTTTTTGGCCCCTCTGAGACACTGCTTTAGCAGAGGATGAGAGAAGAGGGGAGGTTCTGTGTTGTAATGAGCTGAAATGGCTGAGGCATGGATTTTTACGGAAGAAAAGGACAGACCCTTGTGAAGCATCTCAGTTGGCCCTTGTGAAGCATCTCAGTTAAGTATTGTAAAATCTGAGGAATATTGGGCACTGCTGTGCTTATTCCTTGTGACTGATTCCAGGCACAGAATCTTTTCCATTTGTCAGCATAAGATTTTCTAGTACTAGGCCTTCTCACCTCCAAAATGGCATCCATCACATGTTTGCTGAGGGATGCTAAAGGTGAATTTAAGTGATTAGCCATGCTGCAAGATTCAAAGTTTGGAGCTGAGTGTGTAGAATTTGGTTGTTCTGCTGAGACAGTAAGTAGGGTGTCTGAGGCAGGTGCCACGGTGGAGGGTGTGACATTGCACAGGAGTGGGTACCAGTGCTGGTGAGGCCAATCTGGAGCAATCAGAATCATTTTTGGTTTGTCCTGTTTGAATTTTAGTAGAACTTTGGAGAGCAGAGGCAGAGGGGGTAAAGGCATAAACTGATAGTTTTTTCCAGCTGAATGATAGAGCATCCACTTTCCAGGCTTTTTTGTGATGAGTTCTTGTGCAGAATTTGTCCAACTGATAGTTCTGGGGTGAGGCAAAAAGATCTATGTCTGGACTCCCCCATTTGCATGTCAACACGTTGAAAATCTGTGGTTCCAGTTTCCATTCGTGTGGGTCCATGAGATTTCTGCTTGGTTCGTCTGCCAGAGTATTCAGCTTTCCTGGCAAGAATTGAGCTTGTAGTTGTATTTGGTAGGTCAAGGCCGTGTTCCACAATGCCATAGCTTGTCTGCAAAGGGGGTAAGAGTTTGGACCCCCCTGCCTGTTTATGTACCACATAACTGTGGTGTTGTCTGTCTTTATCATTAATTGTCCTGGATGAAGGTAGTCCTTGAAGGCTGTCAGTGCATTCTGTACAGCTAGCATCTCTTTCTGATTGATATGAAGGTGCATTTGATTTGGGCTCCATTTGCCCTGAATGCACTTGACTGCCAGATGAGCCCCCCCAAGCATAGTCTGATGCGTCTGTAGTTAGGGTTTGGGTGGCAGGGGGTGGAGTGAATGGCAGTCCCTTGTTTTGGTGGCAGGCCTCTACCCACCATAGGAACTCTAGTTGCAGGCAAGGTAAGATAGGAATCATTGTTTCCAGGCTGTGATAATGTTGACTCAATAAACGTTTTAAGTACCACTGAAGTTTCCTCATATGCAGTCTTGCATATGTAATTAGAAGAATGCAGGAGGCCATGAACCCCAAGGCTTGCAAAATTTGTCTTGCAGATAGCAGGGTTTTTGTGGCCACCTGTCTGAAGTAAGTAACCAAATGAATTTGCTTTTCTGGCATAAGGTAAGCCACCTGGGCAGTTGTATACAAGCTTGCACCCAGGAATGTAATTTTTTGAGAGGGTACCAATTGTGATTTCTTTTTGTTTATGGTGTACCCTAGACATGTTAGAACCCTTTTTACAAATGCCATATGTTTTAGAAGAATGTCCTTGTTTTCTGCCTGAATTAGACAATCGTCCAGGTATGGATATATTTGAATATTTCTTTGCCTGCAAAATGCAATTACTGGTGCCAGGCACTTTGTGAAGACTCTGGGCGCAGTAGATAAGCCAAAGGACAGTGCAGAGAACTGGCAATGCAACTAGCCTGCTTTGAGGCGGTGGTATCTTCTGCAAGATTCCCTGATTGGGATATGCAGGTAAGCCTCTTTTAAGTCTAGAGTTACCAACCAGGCATCTTTGCCTAGCATAGGAAGTAACGGTTGAAAAGTCAGCATCTTGAATTTTGGAATGTCCAGAAATGTGTTTAGAGTAGATAAGTCCAGAACTGGACGCCATGATTTGCCTTTTCTGGGTACCAGGAAAAGTCTTGAATAGAAACCTTGTCACTTTTCCTCTTCTGGTACTGGTTGAATAGCCCCCATGTTCATGAGGGACAGTACTTGTTTCTGGGCCTCTGCCCACTTTTTTGGGGGCAGGTCTGGCCATCCGTTTGGAATTGGCAACGTGTGGAAATGAAATCTGTATCCCTGGGATGCTATATTTAAAACCCATTTGTCCTGGGTTAAAAGATGCCAGTTTCTTGCATGAAGTGCCAGGTTTCCCCCCAAAGGGGCGGCTAAAAGGTAAGTGCTTGGTAAGTGTAGAGGGAAGTCATTGAGACTGTTTATCATAGGGAGGTGCCTTGATGTTTCCAGATTTGGAGGTGGAGGCACCCCATTGTTTTGTTCTAAAAGTCCCTTGTGACTGAAACCTGGAGCCTTTCGAATGTCTGGGTTTGACTTGAGTGGCTCTTGAAGGAACTGGAAAGGACCAGTTCTTAGTAGGCCAGTGCCTACTAAATCTTGGAGGTTGCACTTGTAAGAAATCTTTCACAGTTTGCATAGATTTAGCTTTATCTTCCATCTTTTTTAAAACTTCTTCAGCCTTACTACCAAAGAGACGGTCCTGTTGTAAAGGAGCATCCAACAATTTTGCTTTAACATGATCAGGCAGAGTTTGCTCTTTGAGCCAAGCATGCCTTCTTAGCACAGAGCCAGTTACAGCAGCCCTGCAAGAGGCCTCCAAATAATTGAAACAACATTGCAAAGAATGTTTTCCAACTTGTTCAGCTGAATGCAGTAAATCCTGTAAATCTTTATTTTCCACACAATCAAAAATTAACATCATTTTCTGTTTAAGCAGTCCCATGATATGCTGTTGATATTTAAGCATATGAAATTGACAGTTTAAAGCCCTGATTGCCAAGGTTGCAGAAGTGTAAACCTTCTTACCCCATCTATCCAGCGCCCTGGAATCTCTATCAGAAGGGGTAGGATTGTTAGCAGTAGAGGCCTTGATGCCCTTGGGACCCTGAGAAATGGTTTCAGGATCAGCAATAGGATTTTTGAAAAGGAATTTGTGGGAGTCAGGAACCCTGTAGTATCTGTCTGGCTTACAAGGAGCCGGAGGCAGAGACTCAGGAGCCATACTAGATTCTGAAAAAACATCAACAATGTCTAGAACAGGAGGTATAGCCAAAGGCCTATGCTGAGGAAGAAAAAGAAAATCCCTAAGTCTCTTTTTAGATTCAGAGAAATCCTGACTTTCTCAGCGGAAATGTTCCCTTAAGGTATGTAAAGTTTCCCCAAAAGAAAAATCCTCAGGGGGAGAAGGAATGGAATCTTCTGCATCAGAGTCCTCATAAGTAGGTATAGACAAAATCCTGTTCATTAGAAGAGTCAGAAGAAATAGAATCCTGTTCAGAAGATTCATAATCAATGTCTTTGCTTAGGCCTCTGAAGGAGGGGGTTGGCTACTCCTGATCAGAGTAATTAAATCCTCAGCCATTTTGATTATTTGTTTTTTAGGCATAGGGGCCTGTACATGTGGCCCAGGCATCATTTTTTTAGACATAGATTTAGATTTTGGCCTTAGTTTTGAAGATGGCGTCGGTCTAGTATACAAATCTGTAGGCCTGAAAACACCCTCAAAAGCCAGTGCCTGCACAGCGGCTCCGGACCCATCTAAGGTAGAGACATCCGCAGGTTCCATAACTGAAGCATCTCATGACATACTCTGAATGGGTCTCAGTAGAGGCCTGCGAATCAGAAGTAGCGGGTATCAGGGGCTGCGAAAGCACCTCACTGAGTACCGGCGAACTGGCGACTGGCTTAGGAGAAGCGTCGTTGTCAGTTTTGGACCTCGACGGCCTGTCTCTGTCTTTTTCTTTGCGTTTTTTTAGGTATTCCACTAGTCGGATTGCTAACCGACAACATTCCTGGATAATTAAATCGTGAGCCAAAATATTTAGAAGCAAAAATATACAAACGTTTAATAGTGCGTTGATTAAATTTAGCACAAAAACGACAGCAAGGTACGTTGTGGTCAAGACCTAAGCAAGGAATACAGTACAAATGAAAATCCTTATGAGGTATTTGCTTCCCACAAGTAATGCAATTATTAACTTTTACTGACATCAGTAAGGAGCAAGAAAAAGTTTCCCCAATGGGGTACTTAGCTTTTAGTTGAAGACTTCGGTTCTGAAACTCGAAAATGAAAATTGCAGGAGTCAGCCAACTGGCACTTGCGAACTGCTTCTGCTTCGGGCACCGCGCAGCAAGAAAGACTGATGTAATGGCGTCGGCTGCATGTTTTATACCCCTGACGTCATGGAAGAAGGGACAGCAACCAACGCAGGACCCAAGACTTTGTTAATCAGTCCAACTGAGGGCAGCCTGCCAGCAGATTACCCAAATGTAATGACTGCAACAGTGAAACATGAAGAACATCCAATGTTCTGGGATGAAAGTAAACAAAAAGCTCTTACAAATGGCCTTAGTTTATCCAAACAGTACCAGAACTGTCTGTGCAAATCCAAGGCACACAGGAGCCTTTCACCAGCAGACTGATGAGAAAGGAAAAAGGAAGGGAGTTGTATGACTGATTCAAGGGCAACTCATTTACCACCTTTGGCATACAAGAAGGATTACTATGAAGTGACACCCTGTCCCTGTGAAAAAACAAAATATGAGGAATGGCCATAAGGGCCTGGAGCTCAGAAACCCTCCAAGCAGAAGTAAGACCCAGCAACAAAAGTGTCTTCCAGGTACAATGTTGCAAAGCAGCAGAATCTGCAGGCTGAAAAGGAGCCTGAGTCAATTTTTCCAGAACAAAATTAAGATCCCAAGAAGGTCTCCTTGGAAGACTTATATGCAAGACACCTTTAAGAAACTGTTTAACCGCAAAAGAAGAAGCAAAAGGAGGATTCAAGAGCAGACAAGCAGAAATAGCTGACAAATGAGCCTCCACAGATGACTAAGCCAGGCCACACTGGAGCAACTCACACAAGAGGCAACCAGAGGGATCACCATTGAAAAAGGGTCCTAGTTATCAGCATGGCACCAGACAGAAAATCTTTTCCATTGGTCATATTAGATTTTCTGGCTGAGGCTTTCTTTGCCTCCTGTAAAACCCTGAGCATGTCTATAGAAAAGAGGTGCCTGAAACGGATCAAAACTCTATCACTCACAGTGCCAGTTGTACAGTGGACAAGTGAGAATGGATGAGAGAGCCCTTGTCCTGTGTGAGGAGATCCAACAGGCGACGTAACTTGTGGTGAATGCCCCTGACGAGATGCATTAAGAGGGGTTGTCCAGCTGAATCTTCTGCAGGACTCTTAACTGGTGGCAAAGAAATTCTGGGTAGTTGCTTCTGTCTGCCCCTTTTATGCCCTACATTCTGTGTGGGAAGCATAGGAGTGATGTGCAGCGCATACAAGATCATTAGGCTTTTGTATACTGGCTGAGTGTCAGGCTGCCCTGGTTGGGAGATCCCTTCTGTTTAGAATACTGTAACATTTACAGAGAAAGACATCAAAGATTTCAGAAGTGGATAACCACCCTATTAAACAGCAACCAAGATGGGTGACTTTTAAAGAGAAGGCCAAACAGACATATCTAGTAAGCACAGTTCAAAGGAAAATTATACTACCTATGAAATAGGAATCTAATGGTGTAGCCAGTTTCTGGAAGAAAATAGTGGAGGCAGAAACTGATCAGGGAGGGTGGACACAACTTTGTTTGTTGCTGAAGCATGGCACAAAATCTAGGACATTCATGATATTCAGAAGTGTTTTACATACTGAGTAGTGTGTTTTTACATGCTGGTTTTTCACCCTAACGTTGAAGGTGTAATTCTGGAGCCACGGGAAAGTTACCCCCATCCCTCCATATCAGTACTTACTGTGGATACTGTACAAAATATTCTTTAACTATCTCTTACAGTTATGTTTTATGTTCAACCTGAACAGCAGCACTTTTGCTTTTTTTTCCTTTCTTTAACTGTAACCCCAGCATCCAATCCAGTTTTCCATGAACACTGCTGGGATGATGGCATTAACATTCAAAGCATTAGCATGCATCGTTCAGCAAACATGCTACTTATTAACTTTGGGTGCAGCAGATATACAGTGCCTTAAAGCTGACACAACAGGATTCAAATAAATATAGAAGAGAAGTGGGTCTAATGAGAGAGTTCTGACTAGCTTATTCTGTCTTCCCAGTCTTCTCTTCACCACATTCTAAATATTTATTTTATTTTCTAATTTTTAACTGTGTATCCTGAAGTTAACATCTAATTCTTTTCATAACTGCATACTGCTGTATTAGTTTGCATAAGAAATTAATATTCAGATTGTCAAGAACTGCTGAAAAATCTAAAATGTATATGTTTTACCATTCCTACTAATTACACATTTATCCACCAAGAGTCAAAAATCTATAATGGTAATCTAGATATTGCCAGGGCCAAGAAACCTCAGTACAATGAGCATATAATCTGTCGGTAAGATTTAATAACATTTTTAAATACTGACACATTCAAACCACCCTTCCAGAAAAGACAGGCTGCATATTCAGGAGTTGAAATAAAAATCAGTTATCTCTGAACATCTTTTCTTGATATACTTACTAAACTTAGCTGGTATACCACCTGTATTTTGGGGATTTCATCTCTCAGATGGCAAAAAGAAGTTCTTTCCAATTGATTTCTACTGAAAAAAACCCATAATCTAACTTTCTAAAAGCACCCACTGACTCTCATCTATATAGTCTTACAGAAACTGCCCATGGGTGATATCACATTTTACCAATAAGAAGCTCTTGTAATGTCTGTTCTTCAGAACATTCAACAATGTATTTCAAAGACTTTCTTTAAATACTTGTTTTTTAATAGACCTCAGTGTTTTATTCTCCTAATTCTAAAAATATCACACACCACCTCTGATGTGGTTTTATAAAACTCTTTTTAACCTAATTCAACAAGTGTTATATTTAGTGCCTTGCTTTTCATATCTCCTGCTTTTATTCTTTCTTCTAGACATTACTTAGTCGTAACTATCCTACTCAATTAACTTACTGTCATACAATTTTATTTTTTTCTATCATATCAAGATCCATTTCTGAAACTGCTGTATACACAATAGCCATACTCTATACAAGTATAGCTACCATCATGGCAGAACATACATCTCATTCCCATGCTTATCACGCCTTATCTTTTGTTTTTTAACCTTTGTTGGTGCTGTAACATAATCCACATTCTGTAGGGCATCAATCACCCATATTGACGTTAACATACCATAAAATATTACAATATTTTTTATTATTTTGACATCCAATTCAACATTCCTGAGATGAAACTTGGAAACAACTTTATGCTCTAGCAATCTGGCTACCCATCAGGGTTTCCATCTATGTATTATTACTCGCAGCATGTCCTTTATAATTTTCTTTCATAACAACTCTAAATTCTTTGCATTTATTTCCAAGATTTACCTTTTTCCTTTCATATTTATTTATTTATTCGACATCTGTTGACTGGGTTAGTCCGACTGGACAGATGTCCCTTTTTAGTACAGACCCGAGGAGAAAAGTTCCAAAAGGTAGATAATATGTGAATAAGTTATAGCTGTAATCACATACAGTAAAACAGCGTTTGCATACATTCATCCAATACATAGTCAAAGTAACAATAATAACATACTATATAACAGTAAGCACATATAGTTTCCAATACATAATTAAAGTACAATTTCACACAGATCCTACAAATGTAATGCATCATCCTACACATTGTCAAGGTAACAGTAATAAGATACAGTATAACAGTAAGCACATACAGATTCATCCTACAGACAGTCACTGTACAGTTCCTCACAGATGGTTCAGGTAAATATTGTTACAACACTTCAGGACTGAAAAGACTGTCGTGCAGCTTATTCTGAGGAATAAGTGGAGGATGAAAGGAGGGTTAGTTGAAAGTAAATGGGAGCGATAGAAAGGAGGGGTTAGTTAAAAGAAAAGGGAAGAGACAGAGGTAGACTACGTTGGGTCAGTGCAAGAGCAAGTCCAAGAGTTTAGTAGTCTTTTAATGTTTTAATGAAACATTTTGTGTTAAAAATCAGTCTTATGTATAGGGGCAGTTTATTCCAAGCATTGGCAACTGAGTGATTATAGTGAAGTTTGCCAAAAGATTTATTAGGTTTGTAGATCTCCAGGAGGTGTTGGTCTGAGCTGCGTACTGAATGACTAGGAATATAGGGCGTGATGAGAGTTGAGACAGCAGGACAGGAGTGGGGTTGGTTTAAGAATGAATAAGTGAAGTGTAGTTGAGGCAGAAACTTCCCCTAGCCTCTATTCCCAAATACGTTCAAAAAACAGACAAAACTGCCTGTTACTTTGCCCATTGACAATATATAGTTGAACACACATCTCTACCTCCCCAACTTGCTCCCCTCTTTCTTAAACAGCTCTTACATAATACTTTTCACCAGAAGTGCGGCTAAGCAATTTGGAGTCCAGGGTGAGGCCTCATTTGATATCCCCCCTCAAACTTGCAGAGCAAAGAAATGGGGGGGGGTTGAAAGGCAGAAAAACCCTTAAAGCTCACCCACTACACTCCCACATTTCTAAACATGCCAACTTAAAGACTGCAATGTTAAAAAATGAAATATGTAAGCAAAAATCAGCTGTGATTTTGATAAATAGGGAGACTTAAAATACCAAAACAACACAATAAATAAAACAATGTACCCTGAACAGGGGAGAGAACATACCCACAGTTCCAAATATGCCAAGTCCTAGCACATATAAACAGTTGTAAAAAGCAGAACTTCTTCATTCTCACTACACCTTGGCCCCACTACATGGTGTACACACCTTCCATACAATAAACTGGAACACTGACACAATATCCCACATAAAAATAACTCTGACAAAGTGCTTGTCAACTTACAAGTGAACCTCAGCAAAGTGCTATGCAGCAGAGCACCAAACCAGGGGAACTACCACATGGAATCAAAGATCTGTGCATATGAGCTATGCAAACCAAAGGGTAAAAAGGTCAAACAACAAACTGTTTAGCAAAATCTGCAAAAAAAAAAGACCCAGCCAGGCTAGGAATTTCACTGTGTAATACCCGGAAAGTACAGTTGTGTACACTTACCATAAATGTAGATGTGTAAGTGTATTCACTGTTGCAGTCATCATATTTGGGTTATTTGCTTGCAGTAGCCCTCAGTCGGCCTGATTATCAAAGTCTTGGGTCCTGCATCAGTTGCTGTCTCATCTTCCATGACGTCAGGTAGTCAGGGGTATAAAGCATGCCGCTGATGCCATTACATCAATTTTTCTTGCCCCAGATGTCAGGTGCCCCCATAATGGGAAGCAATTGTATACAAGGTTACACCTCCAACAAAAAAGCAAATACACCAAAAAGCATTAAGCATAGTAAACAAGAATAGAGGTATAGTTAATAGAAGTCAGGGGGCTGGAGGGAGGGTAACCAGGACTGCAACAGTGAATACACTCGAACATGGCTTTACCAGAAAGGCTCATCCAGACTCTGCTACACTTTGCTGTGAAGGAAAGGTTAGTTTGCTTTTATTTTTTTGTATTACTGTATTGCCTTTCTATATTTTGAATACTGTAGTTTGTTTTCTTTACCTTGTGTTTTGCTTCCATTCTGTTTTAACAGCATATTAAAACTTCAAAAGAGACCACAGCTCTCTCTGTTCTGAGTCAGGCAGAATTTTTTCCCGCCCTCCCACTGTCTTTCTAGTTGCCCGCCTCTTATGTTAATCTGACCATATATCTCATTTCTCTCTACTTTCACTGGCTTATGTGAGTAATCACAAAATCATCATTTTTGAAATCCCACCCCTTCAATTATTTAAATTTATTGGCCATCCTACAGTATTTCATAGTACCAAAATACAAAAGTGACCACCCCTTTCAATCCATCTTGCTGTTTTAAAAATAGTAACTCTCCACGAAACCTTAACTTTTTAAACAGGTAAAACTCAAGTTACCTACTTTCACATCTAACTTTTCTAGTGCACACTGCAGAGTGCATTCTTTTCAATCTTACCTTTAAGCATCCCTGTGACTAGCACTTTCTCTAATACCTGCTGGAAAGCACTAGGAAGCCTTAAACTCATACAAACACTGAACTCTCCTTGTTAACAAGGAGAAATTAATAGTAGGCACTAAACAGCCTATAATTCCAAAGTACCTTCCTATACTTTACAAAGAAAAAAAAAAAGCCCCAAACCAGGCATGTCCAAGGGTCAGCTTCCGGTGATTTCTCCTGTCCACCTGGTGAATCTGGGCATACTGGGGCAATGCAGCAATTGCCTCATGTACACAGACAACCCTCTCCTCCTACCACCCAACACTACAACCTGTGAGAGATGCACTTACATAGCCAAAATGGAAGCAAAGCTCTCTCCACCCAAGATTGTGATAAACAGTCAAGAGGAGAAGGTTAACACCCACACTACACCTCAAGCAACACATAGCCCTTCTAAACCCGCACCACCAACACCCACATATAGCAACACTAAATCCACATATGCAGAGGCCCTTAACTGTAACCTGCCCAAGCAACAAAGACCTCTGAAGCTGAAACGCAAACAAACACCAATCACAACCAATGTGTCACACAGTTCACAACACCAGTGTGCCACCCAGCAACAGCCCCTAAGGCAAGACAATGTACCTAACACTTTAGTCATAGGTGACTCTATAGTCCGGCACGCTGATGTCCCTCTCACCAGGTTGAATAAGGAGAAAATTACAGTCAGCTGCCTGTCGGGTGCCAGGATCCGCCACATAACGCATGCACTCAAGTCACTCCACAACAAGTACAAATATGACTCTGTCATTGTCCATGTTGGAGTGAATGACTTGAGACGTACCTCCCTGGACTACATGAAAAGAGACATGGAAGAGCTCTCGGATCATGTGGCCCAGGCAGGTATGACCCTAGCCCTGAGTAGCATCCTGCCTTCGCCCAGAATGATACCACAATATAAGGATAAAATGATTGACTTCAACAATTGGCTAAGCTTATGGTGTCATTCAAAGGGGATCCAGTATCTGTCTGCCTGGGATGACATGATTGACAGACCACAATGCTTTGCCTGAGATGGTCTGCACCTGTCGCCCCTGGGATTCAGGTTACTAGCTAAGGCTCTTGCCACCCCTATAGTGCCTTTTTTAGGCAAACTTCAAAGGACAAAACCACCACCGTAACAGGTACAAGCATGCAAAATCTGAAGGTAATGCTACTCAATGCTAGAAGTCTAAACCTCAAAATGCACTCTCGAGGCACTCCTAAAATGGAGAACATCAATATCTGTGCAGTAACTGAGACCTGGTTCAAGGCTCCAGAGAGCACCCCTGCAATACCAGGCTACAACTCTTAACACATTTTTCGGCCACCAAACCAGGACCGAAACACTAAAGGTGGAGGAGTGTCAATATTCACCAAGGATATTCACACCACCAGGCTAGTTGGCCAACACAATGTGTCTGAAATTCTCCAAGTGCAACTAACACTAGGTAAGACTGCAATCCAAATTGTAGCTTGCTACAGATCCCCCACCATACCCCAAGATTCTCACTACACCTTTCTAAACATATTGGAAAATATTAAGATAGAACCAAACACCCTAATACTGGGTGATTTTAACTACCCTGCCATTAACTGGGAAAACTACTCATGTCCCAACACCTTTGTGCAACGGTTCTTGGAATTCATAAATTCCAACACCCTGGATCAACTAATCCATAGTCCCACCAGGGGCTCCAATATCCTAGACCTGGTCATTACCAACATGGGAAATCAATGCTCCATACCTATGGTCACTCCCTCGTTAGTCAGGTCTGACCATAAGCTAATCACCCTTAACATCCACATCCCACCCCCACCCCCAGTAAAGAAACCACCATAAAAAACTTCTCCAAGCCAACTTCATGCTACTCAAGTCAGAAGTGGCAAACTTTATGACACCCATGCAGACGGGAACTGAAAGTTCAACTGCTGAATCCTACACTAAGGCACTGTACGAGCACATCCACTCATGCATGAATCGTGCCATCCCAAATAGAACCAAAATGCTCTCATCCAAAAAAAGGAAGCCAATCTGGTGGTCCCTGCCATAAACAAACTTTACAACAAAAGGAAGAAACTTTTGCAGAAAAGAGGAAAATCCCAGGATGCAAAAACTCCTTACTAGCCTCAGTAAGAAACTGAGATGCCTCATAAAATCCTCCAAAGCTAGTTACGAAAATAAAATTGCCAAAGATTCCAAAGACAACCACAAAGCATTCTATAACTATGTCAAGAATCTAAATGGCAATGCTCAGATCTGCTCTGAGCTAAAACAGAATGGCATTAAATATACTGATCCGAAGGATATTGCCAATATCCTGGCAGATCGATTCAGTGCCAACTTCACCCCCTCTCACCCCTAAATGGCCCATCTCAATACCGGAAGATTGCCAAATTCCAGTAATAACGCCACACAGGTACAAAACGTACTCTCTAAAGCCAAGAATACAGCATCCATGGGACCAGATGACATCCCAGGCTGTGTACTACATGAACTACAATATGAACTGGCACCTCACCTAAGTGTCATGTTTAATCATAGCCTCACCTCAGGTTTCGTGCCCACTGAGTGGCGCAGAGCTACAGTTATCCCAATCCACAAGGGGGCATCCACCTTGGATGCCAGAAACTACTGTCCCATCAGTCTGACAAGCCTTATCTGCAAGGCCATGGAGCGTATTATCATGGAACTTATAAACAAAGACATTGGCAACCTTCAAACACTGGACCCCACCCAGTTTGGGTTTGTGAAGGGCCGATCTTGCTCCTGAACCTGATTGACTTCTTTGAATCAGTCTCCAGAGCCATGGACAAGGGTAAGGAGGTCCACACAGCATATCTAGACCTTGCCAAGGCCTTTGACACCATCCCCCACTCTGGAATCATAGATAAGCTTACTAAGTTGGGCATTAATCCCTATGTCACCCAATGGGTTGCTAAATGGCTTACTGATAGAACCCACACTGTAAAAGTAGCCGACTCCAAATCCAGCTCCAGACAAGTGACAAGTGGAGTACCTCAGGGTTCAGTCCTGGGGCTGCTCTTGTTTGGCATCTACTTCTCTAAAGTACAGGTCAACACTAAGGGACTCTGGCTAACAAAGTTTGCAGATGACTGCAAACTGGGAGCCATTACTGAATCCCCAAATGATGTGGATACTCTACAAAAGGGCCTTACAGAAACAGATGCTTGGTGCCAGAGCCATGGGCTCAAGCTCAATGCCAAGAAATGTATTGTTATCCCTTTGGGAAAAACATGTATCCATGAATTACCATACAGGTGGCAGTACACTAAACACAAAAAGTGTGATAAGAGACTTAGGGACACAGGTGGACAGTGGTCTCACCTTCGATAACCACATTGCCACAACAGTCAGGAAATCCTTCTATGTGGCACACCTCATCATGAAGGGCTTTTCATCCAGAAAAAAGGAGGTCATTGTCCCACTGTACTCATCCCTCATTAGACCCATTATAGAATACAACGCCCCATTTGGTATGTACCTCTCAAGACATCTGCAACAACTGGAAAGGCCTCAGAAATACCTCACTAAAAGAATCACAGGCCTAAAGCAGATGCCCTATGCTGACCGCCTTAAAAAACTCCAACTATACTCTGTCACATATCGTCTACTCAGAGGCGATCTCTGCTTAACATACAAGGCCATGTCAAACCAAGAGCTGTTGGACATGCTACACTTAAAGAAATCCCAATCCCTCAGAGCTACACGCTCCAGGGATCTAAACCTTGTCATCACAATAAACAAAACATGCTGGAGGGATAGGTTCCTGACCCAGAGACTCCCCAGATTCTGGAATAGATTGCCCATACATGTCAAGCAGAGTGCCTCTTTGGACCTCTTCAAGAGGAACCTTGATGATTGGATGGGAGAAAGGAAATTCACCCCAGGGATCTCGTCAGTCACCCTGCTAGACAGGGGTCCAGGAAAGTAAATAATGTGGGAAGAAATAGCCAGGGAATTGTTATGGCTAGGCTTGTATAGGCCCTAGGGCTGATAGCCTAGTACCAACCTATGAACCTATGAACATCTACATTTATGGTAAGTGTACAAAACTGTACCATGTTCTTCGTGTTTCACTGTTGCAGTCATCACATTTGGGTAGATTCTCAAAGCTAAGGATGGAAGGAGGTGATTAGATAGCATTAGGACCAGCTATAAGGCCCTGCAAGACTGCAGTGGCAAAGCCAGCTCTGGATTTAGAAAAAATTGGCAAGTGGTAATGCTTGGTGAAGGTATGTACAGAACTCCAGGTAGCAGCTTCTAGGATGTCCCTGGTAGGGACACCACTGAGAAAGGCTGTAGAGGTAGATGCAGCCCTGGTTGAATGTGGTCTTATTCCCTGTGGGGTAGGTTTTCCATGGTGCTTATAGCAGAAATGAATGCAGTGGCCGATCCACTTAGAAATGGTTTGCTTTGAAAGGGCCTTCCCCTCTGCCCTTGCAGCAAATGCAACCAGCAGCTGTTCAGATTTCCTGAGAGGTTTTATCTTGTCCAAGTAAAATCTAAGTTGTCTGTGCACTTCCAAGGAGTGCAGTATTAGTTCCCCTTTGTTTTGTGGATTAGAAAAGAAGGTTGGCAAATGAATGGACTGATTAAGGGCCACACTGCATACCACCTTGGGCATGAAGGATGGATTGGTCCTGAGGCACACCCTGTCCGCATGAAAAATGATGAAAGGCTCCACTGCCATGAGGGCCTGTAACTCAGACACCCTTCTTGCTGAAGTGATGGCTAGAAGGAAGGCTGTTTTCCAAGAAAGGAATTTCAACTCTGCATTTGAAGCTGGCTCAAAGGGAGGTAGAGTGAGCTTTTCTAATACAAAGTTAAGGTCCCAGGCTGGTGTAGAGGCTCTCCTGGGTGGCCTTAAGTTTTTGGCCCCTCTGAGGAACTGTTTCAGTAGTGGATTAGAGAAGAGGGGTGGCTCTGTATTGTAATGAGCAGAAATGGCTGAGGCATGAATTTTGATGGAGGAAAAGGAAAGGCCCTTGTGAAGCATCTCAGTTAAGTATTGAGGAATCTGAGGTAAATTGGGCACTGCTGTGCCCATCCCCTGAGTTTGGCTCCAGGAACAGAATCTTTTCCATTTTTCAGCATAGGATTTTCTAGTACTAGGCCTCCTTGCCTCCATAATAACATCCATCACTTGTTTACTGAGGGATGGTAACAGAGAGATCAGGTAATTAGCCAGGCAGCCAGGTTCAGGGTTCAAAGCTGTGGGTGCAGAATCTGGCCCTCCTGCTGGGACAGCAGGGCAGGGGTCTGAGGCAGGTGCCATGGTGCCAGCAGTGACACACTGTGCAAAAGGGGGTACCAGTGTTGGCGTGGCCAGTCCAGTGCAATCAGTATTGTCCTTGGTTTGTCCTGTTTGATCTTTAATAGTACCTTGGAGAGGAGAGGCAGAGTGGGAAAGGCATAAACTGATAGTTTTTTTTCCAGGTGAAAGACAGAGCATCCACTTTCCAAGCTTATTTGTGGGGAGTCCTTGTGCAGAATTTGTCCAATTGGTAGTTCTGGGGGGAGGCAAACAGGTCTATCTTTGGGCTCCCCCATTTGTTTCTCAACGTGTTGAATATCTTTGGTTCCAGTTTCCACTTGTGTGGTTCCATGAGATTTCTGCTTAGGTTGTCTGCCAGTGTATTTAGCTTTCCTGGCACGAATTGAGCCTGTAGGTGCACTTGGTAGCTCAAGGCTGTGTTCCACAGGGCCATGGCTAGTCTGCAGAGAGGGTATGAGTGGGCTCCTCCCTGCTTGTTTATGTACCACATAACAGTGGTGTTGTCCGTCTTTACCAATAATTGTCCTGGAAGAATGTGGTCCTTGAAGGCTGTCAGAGCATTCTGTACAGCTATCATTTCTTTCTGATTGATATGCAGGTGCATTTGACTTGGGTTCCATTTGCCCTGACTGCACTTCCCTGCCAAGGGAGCCCCCCATGCATAGTCTGATGCGTCTGTTGTTAGGGTTTGGACGGCAGGGGGTAGGGTGAATGGCAGTCCTTTGTTTTGGTGGCTGGCCTCTGCCCACCAAGGGAACTCTATCTGCAGACAAGGTATGATAGGAATCATTGATTCTAGATCCTGAGAATGTTGACACCATAGGCTTTTTAGAAACCATTGTAGTTTCCTCATATGCAGTCGTGCATATGGAATTAGTAGAATGCAGGAGGCCATGAACCCCAGGCCTTGCAGTATTTTCCTTGCAGATAGCTGGGTCTTTGTGGTCAGTAGTTTGAAGTAGGCTGTCAATTGAACTTGTTTCTCTGGCGTGAGGTAGGCCATCTGGGAAGATGTATTCAAGCTTGCTCCCAGGAATACAATTTGTTGGCAGGGTACAAGATGTGATTTCTTTTCATTTATGATGTACCCCAGAGAAGTTAGCAATTTCTTTACAAATGCCAGATGATTTAATAGTATGTCCTGGCTTTCTGCCTGAATTAGACAATCGTCCAGGTATGGGTATATTTGAATATTTCTTTGTCTGCAAAATGCAATGACTGGAGCTAGGCACTTGTTGAATACCCTGGGTGCAGTAGATAAGCCAAAGGGCAGTGCAGAGAACTGATAGTGCATGTAGCCTGCTTTGAAGTGTAGGTATCTTCTGCAAGATTCCCTTATTGGGATGTGCAGGTAGGCATCCTTTAAATCCAATGTTGTCAACCAGGCATCTTTGCCTAGCATAGGAAGCAGCTGATGAAGAGTTAGCATCTTGAATTCTGGGATTATCAAAAATGTGTTTAGGATAGACAGGTCCAGGATAGGACGCCAGGAATTCTCTTTTCTGGGTATCAGAAAACGTCTTGAGTAGAAACCTTGTCCCCATTCTTCTTTTGGAACAGGTTGAATAGCCCTGATGCTTAAAAGAGCGAGAACTTGCTTTTTAGCCTCTGCCCACTGATTTGGGGATAAATCTGGCCAATTGTTTGGGGTTGGTAAGAAGTGGAAGTGGAATCTGTATCCTTTAAAACCCATTTGTCTTGGGTAATGAGTTCCCAATTTTTTGCCTACAGGGCAATCTTTCCCCCTAAAGGGACAGTCAGTTGTGCAGGGATTGGAAGGTTTAAAGGTAAGTCATTGAGACAGTTTACCATGGGGGGAGTCTTATTGCTCCCTGCTTTGGAAGTGGGAGCCCCCCACTGCTTAGTCCTGTGAGTACCTTGGGACTGCAGTCTGGGTGTTCTGCTGGTTCTGGGTCTGGACTGCAAAGGCCTGGAAGAGGCAGGAAAGGACCAATTCATAGAGGGCCAATGCCTACTAAATCTGGGAGGCTGTACTTGCAGGAAATCTTTAACAGTTTGTATAAATGTAACTTTTTTCTCCATCTTTTTAAGTACTTATTCTGCAGGCGATCTTGGTTTAAGGGAGCATCCAGCAATTTAGCTTTAACATGATCTGGCAAAGATTGCTCTTTAAGCCAAGCATGCCTTCTAAGTACAGACCCAGTGACACCAGCCCTGCAAGATGCCTCTAATGAATCAAAACCACATTGCAAAGTATGTTTTCCAACTTGTTCAGCAGAATGCATTAAATCTTGTAAAGCTTTATTTTCAGCACAGTCAGGAATCAACATAATTTTCTGTTTAAGCAATCCAATAATATGCTGCTGATACTTTAACATATGAAACTGTCAGTTTAAGGCCGTAATGACCAAGGTTGCAGAAGTGTATACCTTCTTACCCCATCTATCCAGCGCTCTGGAATCTCTATCAGAGGGTGTAGGATTTTGGCATTAGTAGCCTTAATGCCCTTGGATCCCTGTGAAATGGTCTCAGGATCCGCAGTAGGATTTTTAAAGAGGAACTTGTGAGAATCAGGAACCCTGTAATACCTATCAGGTTTTCTGGGAGTAGGAGGTAAAATGTCAGGGGCCAGGCTAGATTCCGAGAAGGCATCATCAACAATGTCCAGTTACAGGAGGGATAGCTAAAGGCCTGTGTTGGGGCAGGAATAAGAAATCCCTAAGCCTCTTTTTTTAGAGTCAGAGTAGACCTGGCTTTCCCAGCAGAAATGCTCCCTAAGAGTATGCAAGGTTTCACCAAAACAGAAATCCTCTGGGGGGGAAGCAGAGGGAATGGAGTCCTCTGCATCAGAATCCTCATAGGTAAATAAGGGTAAATCCTGGTCATCAGAAGAATCAGAAGGAAAATCAGTCCTACGTCTCTTAGAGGGGGAAGGGTGGCTTCCCCTGATTAGAGTAATAAGGTCTTCAGCCATTCTTATCATTTGTTTTTTAGGCATACGGGCCTGATCATGTGGCCTGGGCGTCGGTTTTCTAGGCATGGATCGAGTTTTAGGCCTTGAAGAAGTTGGCGTCGGTTTAATATGCAAGTCAGTAGGCCTGAATACACCCTCAGAAGCCTGTGCCTGCACAGCGGCTCCGGACCCAACCAAGGTAGAGACATCTGCAGCTTCCACAGTCGAAGAAGCATCTTGCAGCATACCGGACTCCAAATGGGTCTCAGTAGAGGCCTGCGAATCTGAAGTAGCAGGTATCAGGGGCTGTGAAAGCACCTCACTGAGTACCGGTGAACTAGCGACTACCTTAGGAGAAGCGTCGTCGGCAGCTTTGGACCTATGCAGTCTGTCTCTGTCTTTATCTTTGCATTTTTTCGGAATGTCAGTAGTTGGGTGGCTTACCGAAGCCATTTCTGGATAATTGAACAGAGTACCAAAATATTTAGAAGTGTAAATAAACCGACAATGAATAGTTCGAGGTTTGAATAAGGCACAAAACCGACAGCGAGGTATGTCGTGGTCTGGGCCTAAGCAAGGAATGCAGTATGAATAAAAATCTTTATGAGGTATTTGCTTTCCACAAGAAATAAAATTGTTAACTTTTACTGACATCAATTTAGAGCAAGAAAAAGGTTCCCCAATGGGGTACTTGCTTAGACGAAGACTTTGGTTCTGAAACTTGAAAACGAAAATTTCAGGAGTCGGCCGACCAGCACTTGCGAACTGCTTCTGCTTCGGGCACCGTACGGCAAGAAAGACTGATGTAATGGCGTCGGCTGCATGCTTTATACCCCCTGACTACCTGACGTCATCGAAGATGAGACAGCACCCGACGCAGGACCCAATACTTTGATAATCAGGCCAACTGAGGGCTACTGCAAGCAGATAACCCAAATGTGATGACTGCAACAGTGAAACATGAAGAACATCTATATATTTCTGAACACCGTGCTTCAAAAAAAGGCATCTTATAAAAGCAATACTTAACGTTTGTCACTATCAAGATGCTAAATAATGACATACATTTGAGTTTCAGACTTCATATCATTCAGAAAATGCATGCGAATGCAAAACTTATTATTCTATCAATTTTCTAAGTTTAAAAAAGTAAAAGCAACATTAAAAAATGTGTCCCTTTTAACTTTGTTAGCAAATAATGAGTTTCAGACTTGATATCCTTCCAAAAATGCATACTAATACAAAGCCTATTATTTAAGCAACTTTCTAGGCTTATGAAAGCAATATTTCAATTTGTCCTTGTTAAATTCAAGTAACTAAATAGACATACATTTCAGTGTCAGACGTCAAATCCTTCCTTCCTTCCTTCTAAAAATGTATGCTAACACAAAAGGCCAAAACCTATTATTCTAGCAACTTTACAAGAACAATATTTTAAACTTTGTCCCCGATCCATTCACTTCTCGTTTACACTTTTTCCCCCTTACCTGCTTAGTTTACGTATGAGAGTGACTCTCTTCTTCCCCCAGGTATCAGTACGCAAATTGAGGCAAGAAAGGAGGATCCCCCGAGGCTCTTGATCATGACCCAGTAAAAAAGAATTAAGTTAAAGCACTATTACACTTGCTAAAGTTAAAAGCTAATTTGCTTTGCAGCTCAGCTGTTAGCCTACTACTAGACAAAAAAGAAAGAAAAGAAATTGCTGATCATCAAGTTTTTTATTTATTTCTGTTTATTCCTTTTGTTCACTGGAATAATCCAGTTGAGCATGAAACCCTTTTTCAGTGCAGACTGATGGAGAAAAGCTCCAGAACAACAGAAATTATACAACAACTAATAATATTTCTAACAATGAAACAAACAAATGACATGCTATATGTACATAATCAAAGGTGGAGTTCAATAAAATAAAGTTTTTGTAGTTATAAAAATATAAAGACATGAATAATTACTGCAATGCATTACTGTAGATGAGATTAGCCAGGAGTAATACAGGTGCAAAGCCTAGTCTGTTTTCAGTGTTGGTTCATTTCTGTTTTTAAAGTGTGTAAGTTTTCAATTTCTCTCATGGGGAAAGGTAAGGCGTGGCATTTCTTTGAGACTGAGACAGAGTATTGTGCATTCCAGCCTTACTCTTAGATTTGGTTACACTAAGGAGCAGTTTTGCCAGTCGACCTTTAAGTTCTGTTTGGTGAGTAGGGGAGTATGAGCTTTTCAAGGCTAGGACATTGTTCAGGTTTATGGGGTAATATGTATACCACCTCTAGTAGGGCATATAAAAGGGCATGTGAGAATTCTAGCCAGTTCAGGGATTTGAGTGATGAACACTGGTGAGTTCTATTAAGCATGTCTTCAGAGAGATTTGCTATCTTACTTTAACACTTTTGTAGTTTGAGGTATGTGGACTTTTTTAAATTTGTAAAAACAGAAGTAGTATACAGAAGGTTTGGTAGTAGATATCTTATATTAATACTAGCCCGAGCTGCATCAGTGAGGAACTGTTTGACCATATAGAGAGTACCTAGTTTCTGATGTCTCTTTTTTATGACTTGAGCTGTATTGATCAAATTTCATTTGGTCATCTATGATGACTCCTAGAAGCTCGGTATGTGTCACTATATCAAGCTGAGTGTTAGTATTAGAAGTAATGCAGAAATTGCACTTTATGGAGGTAAACTGCATAGGAGTAAATAAAAAGAAGTTATGTACTTACCATTATGTTCCATTTATGTTGTCCATTTTGATTCTTCCTCAGCCTGTAGGTTTGGATCCGAACCTCGAATCCAATTCGGAAGCTTTTTTACTGCTTAGGATATGACTCTCGAGCTCCTCCCTTATCCACAATGCCCCTGTCCTCCCAATTACCTCAGATAGAGTTTGATGCAGCTGTATAAGCAGATACATAAAATTATGGAAAGAGAACTATCCTAAGATAGATAACAGAACCAGTGGTTCCTAGAACACCTCAGCAAATCATCCCAGAAGGGAAAGGGGGATGGAGGGGAGAAGGTTGCAGAAGAATGAAAATAGACAACAGTTGGAAAGTTATGGTAAGTACCTAACTTCTTTATCTGATGTCCTTTTCACTCATTCCTCAACCTGTGGGATAAAGTCCCCAGTTACAGCAACCCCGGGTGGCCTTTATGGAAGGATATTCCAAAGCACTGCAGAGCCAAAGGCAGCCCTACCTCTAGACACAATATCTAACTTGTAATGTGTGAAAAAGGTATGGGAGTTCAACCAAGTAGCATCTGCACAAATGTCTTCTATCAGAACACTGCACCAGAAAGCTTGAGATGCAGACATAGATCTAGTAGAATCAGCTTTAATGTGACCAGGTTAGCAAAATACACATGAGAAATGCAGTCTGTGATCCATTTAGACAAAGTGAGTTTAGATACTTGGCCTTCCTTTTCTAACATTGGAGAAGGAGACAAAAAGCTGATCAGTTTTTCTGAATGATTTTGTTCTGCCTAAATAAAAGCACAGCTGTCTATGAATGTCGAGCAAGTGAAGCCTTGTTCTGAAAATTGGGGAAGAAAACTGGCAGGTTATTGACCTGACTGATGTTGTTTTCAGAGGCAACTTTAGGCAAAAAGGGGGGATTAGTATGCAAGGTTACTCTGTCTTTATGAAAAAATCAAATAGAAATGTTTGACTGATAAAGCTTGGAACTCAAATACCCTTTTAGCAGATGTGATGGCCACTAAGAAGGTAGTTTTCCAGGACAGAAATTTCAAGTCTATCTTGGCTGAAGGTTGAAAAGGAGGTAGGACAAGAGCTTGTAACATCATGATTAGGTCCCAAGAAGAAGTGGGGTCCTTTATAGGTGATCTAAGTAAAAAGAACCCCCTGAGAAATGTCTTATATGGCTTAGATGTTGCCAGAGAAGATGAATTGTCCCCACTGTGATAGTCTGAGATGGCTGCCAGTTGCACCTTAATAGTACAAAAACTTGCCCCTCTTTGAAAAATTGAAGCAAGAAAATCCAAAACTGCAGGAATATGAGAAGTAAAAGGATTCAAATGTTTTTGTTCAGTCCAAATCAAAAATCTCTTCCATTTACTTTGAAAACTCCTCCTAATAGAGGCTTTTATGAGAGGATATTAAAATCTTTTGAACCGGAGAATAAAGCCTAGTATCTCTAGCCATCACTGGAATTGGAGAAATCATGAGGTTAATTTCAACCCTGATGGGTGGTATAGAAGGGCTGAATGTGGTTCCAGCATCCACAGAGGGTGTACTGAGACCAAAGAAAGGGGAACCAAATCTGTGGAGCCCAGAAAGTAACAATGAAGATAATTTTGCTCTTCAACCTCTGAGCTTTCTGAAGAAATTTGGGTATGACGGGTAAGGGGAAGGTAGGTATAAAGAAGACCAGAGGGGCAAACATGGACTAGAGCATCTCTGAGTGACTGTCCCTGAGGTGGGATCAGGGCAAAGAACCTGCTGCACTTGATGTTGAGGGGGCAAAACAAAGAGATTGGAGCAAGGTTGTCCCCACTTGTGGAAGTTCATGTTTGGCACTGATTGATTTAGAGACCACTTGTGATGGATCAGAATAACTCTGCTGAGCCTGTCCGCCAGAATGTTGGATTTCCCCCGAATGTACATTGCAATCAGGAAGTGGTTGGAAGAGGTCGCCCACTGCCAAAACCTCATTGCTTCTCAACATAAGGGGTAAGATCTGGTTCCTCCCTGTTTGTTGATGTACCATACTACTGACATATTGTCTATTTGTTTTGCAATTGTTCCTAGAGGTAGAAGGCTGTGAAATGCCTGCAACACTAGAAGCACCACTCTCATCTTTAGTATACTGATATGCAGATTGGTCTCTTGTGTCGGCCATGTGCATTGAACTGTGTGACCCAGATAATGCCCCACTCCCAACCCAGCTGGTAACCATCCATGGTCAACATGGCATTGGGGGGAATGGAAGAACAATGGGTCATCCTAGCTCGACTTCTTCTGAGTGGAGCCACCAGAGAAGAGAGTTTTTGCACATGGGGGACAGTCTGATAGGATGAGTCAGTGGATAGAAATGTAAGGACCATTGGACCACCAGAGTCCACTGGAGTACTCTCATGTGTAATCAGGCTGTTGGAATTAAGGTTATCGTGGCAGCCACTAAACGTAAAGCCCTGAGGACTAGGCTTGCTGTGGGTATTGGAATGGCTAGAATTTGACTGATATGTAATCTTAAAGTGTGAATCTGTTCTGGAGTCAGGAAGGCTAAGCAAGTGGCTGTGTCTAGACAAGCTCCTATAAAGTCTATAAACCGTGATTGTGATGCCAAGGTGAGGGCTAACTGTAGTAGATAGTCCATGGCTTGTAATAGTAGATGCCTGGTTGGTGTGGTCAAAAGCCAGTCATTTAGATAAGGAAACACGCTGAATCCATGCAGTCTCAAGTGAGCTGCTATTACTGCCATGCATTTGGTAAACACCCTGGGGGCTGTGGTGAGAACAAAGGGCAGTACTCTGAACTGATAATAACTGGAACCCAGCCAAATGCAGAGAAACTTTTTGGTGCACCTGTTCATTTTGATGTGATAGTACACATCCTGAAGGTCAATGGAGCACATCCAGTCTTCCTTTTGTAACATTAGTAGAGTGGACTGAACCATGATCATCTGGAACTTCACAAAGTCTACTAATTTGTTTAGTAGGGTTAGGTCCAAGATCAGCCTTAGGTCCCCTGTCTTCTTTGGCACTAAAAAGAACCTTAAGTGAATTCGGGATCCAACTTGGTCTGGTGGGACCTCATGGATGACTCTTTTTTTATAGCAGTTTTGCAATTTGCAACACTGCTTCCTCCCCCCTGAATGGGTGGAACATCGGGGAATTTTTTTTTTGTTTTGGATTCTGGAAAAATGGAATGGAATATCCTCTGGATATGATCCTTTGCACCCAACAATCATTTGTGATGGCTAACCAGATGATTGGGTGCAAGGATAAGCACCCCCAACTGCCACCAGAGAGGGACAGTCGAGCAACCTCTCAGGAGAGCTGAAAGGACCTACCCAAGAAGGAATCTTGTGATCCTTGATTTTGCGGAAACCCTCTGCTGCGAGGGCAGTCTCTACCATTATAGTTATTTCCCCCCTCTGTTTCTGGGGAAAAATCTCCCTGTGATTCCTAAAAGGTATATATATATATATATATATATATATATATATATATATATATATATATATATATATATATATATCAACAAAAAACAACTAAACCATGCTGAAATCACTAAAGTCAATGCAAATTATTCTTGCTACAACTTTAACAAACAGTAAACATTCACCATACACGGCTTCCTCAGGCAAATCTAGCAACAACATGAAGTGCATCAGTTTAATACTTTCTAAAAGGTCACATGACTTTTACAAAAAGACTAAAGAATCACGACTAAAGAAAGTCACATGACCAAAAAAAATAATTTATGTACTCACCAAAACGTTCCATCTGAGTACTTATACTTAATTTTCTGCAATCTGTGGGTATTCGGATCCATATCGGATCAGAGCTGGCAACTTTTTCAAGCATCTGCTCCAAGCTCCAAGCTCCTCCCCTTACCCATAATCCCTCACATCTCCTACCTTCCCTCAGATCAAGTTTGCCACTATCCAAACTATCAGCAACTCAATAACATCACTAACCTAGAACAGGTTCGGGGGAAGGAGGGTGGGACGGTTGCAGAAAATGAAGTATAACTACTCAGATGGAACGTTATGGTGAGTACACAACTTCTTTATCTGAAGTAGTTAACTTCATTTATCTGCAACCTGTGGGACAGAGTCCCCAGCTACCAAAACTCCTGGGAGTTCAGATGCTCTCCCTCTAGAGATCAAATCCAACTTATAATGAGAAATGAATGTATGTGACCTTGCCCAGGTGCCGCCGCATAGATATCACCCAGTGAAACCCTAGACCAAAAAGCAGCAGAAGTCACCATAGATCTGGTAGAATGAGCCTTAACAGGACCAGGCGGGGACAGACCTTTGTCCTTATAGATTTGCAATATACATTGTGTAATTCATCTAGCTAAGGGGACCTTAGATATGGCTTTGCCCAGAAAGGGTCTAGAAAAAGACATGAATAACTGGTCAGACTTACGAAAGGGTTTAGTTCTGTGTAAAAAGAAATGAAGCTGTCTATGAAAATCTAGCAAATGCAGTTTATATTCACCCTTGTTCTGAAAATTTGGAAAGAAAACAGGCAGGTTAATGGTCTGATTAATGTTTGATTCGGAAGCAATTTTCGGCAAGAAAGAAGGGTTCATGCGGAGCAAGACCCTGTCCTTATGAAAGATCAAGTAAGAGGGCACAGCAGACAAAGCTTGAATCTCAGAAAAACTCCTAGCCGAAGTAATGGCCACTAGGAAAGCTGTCTTCCAGGATAAGAACTTCAAATCCGACGCTGCAGGTTCAAAGGGAGGAGCAACTAACGCCTGTAGAACTAGGGTAGTGTCCCAAGGAGGGACTGAGTCCTTGACCAGAATGTGTAAAACAAAGGTGCCTTTCAGAAAAGCTTTACACAGTCTCAAAGAGACTAGACCATTCATGTTTTCGCCGACATGAAAATTAGAGATGGCCTCCAGTTGCACTTTTACCATGGAGGAACTAGCCCCTTGTTGGAAAATATTGGCCAAAAACTCCAACACTGCAGGAACTGGGGCTGCAAATGGCTCTAGATTCCTCTGAGAAGCCCAAATAGAGAAATGTTTCCATTTGCTGCAGTAAATCTTCCTTGTGGGATGCCACCAGAATAGTTTTTACTGAAGATGACAGACCGGGAGTCCTGGCAATCAGGGGATCTGGAGCAACCAAGCCGTCAGCTTGAGGCTGTCCGGGTCGGCCAGACAGGTGCCCGAGGGATGAGAGATGAGATCCGGGCATGGATCCAGAATCCAAGGAGGCGTTAGAACATGAGACCAGAGGAAGGGGAACCACACCTGACGAGGCCAGACCAGGGCAATGAGGATCACTTTGCACCCCAGTCGGCAAGTTTTTTAAAGAAACTTCGGAATGACAGGTAAGCATACAGTAACCCGGGAGGCCAAGCATGGACTAGAGAGTCTATGGCGGAGTCCCCTCACAAGGGGATCAGAGAAAAGACCTCGCTGCACTTCGCGTTGGAAGGAGACGCAAAGAGATTGCAGTAAGGCTGACCCCATGCAAGAAAGATGATCTTCGCTATCGATTTTTCAGAGACCACTCATATGGCATTAGAATAGCCATCTGTCCACTAAAATGGTGGAGATCGCCCACTCCCACACTATCATAGCCTCTCAACAGAGATGGTAAGATCTGGTTCCCCCGTTTGTTGATGTACCAGACAACAGACATGTTGTCTGACTGAACTGCAGTCGTCCCTGGGGGAAGAACAGCATGAAAGGCTTGCAACGCTAAAAGCACTGCCCTCATCTCCAGAACATTGATATGCAATCTGGTCTTGGTCTGGGACCACGTGCCTTGAACCATCCTCCCCAAATAGTGCCCCCTCCACCCAAGATGGGAGGCGTCCGTGGTCACTATGGCTTGGGCTGTGGGTGCTATGAATGGTCGCCCTGCCAAGATTTCCGGTGATTGGAGCCACCAGAGAAGAGATGCCCTGCATGCTTTGCTGATTCGAATTGGATAGTCCATGGGGAGGACTAGCCAAGACCACTGTACTGCAAGGGTCCATTGAAGCACCCGCATGTGAAGGTGCGCACAGGGAAGGATCGAGATTGCTGCAGCCATACAGCCTAGGGCTCGGAGAATGTCGCCCGCCATTGGCAGCCTGGGGCCAAGGATCACTGATACATGGGCCCATAGGCTATGGACCCTGTCTCGAGTTAGAAAGACTTTCAATTGGAGAGTGCCCAGCAGTGCCCCTATAAATTCCAAGATCTGTACCGGGTTCAAGAGGGAGTTGGAGACATTGATGGTAATCCCTATGTTGACTGCAAGACGCAGGAAGGAGTCTCTGGCCATGCAAAGAAGACGCTTAGTGGCAGCAGCAAGGAGCCAATCATCTAGGTAAGGAAACACCTAAATTCCCTGAAGCCTCAGGTGAGCCGTTACGATGACCATAACCTTGGTAAACACCCTGGGGGGCTGTGGTGAGACCAAAGAGTAGGGCTCTGAACTGGAAATGACTGGCTCCCAGCTGGAAGCGAAGGAATCCCCTGGAGCTTCTGCGAATTTTGATATGGTAGTAAGCGTCCTGAGGGTCTGTCGAGCACATCCAGTCACATTCTCGGGGATAAGGTAGAATGGACTGCAGGGTGACCATCTGGAATTTCTGCTTGGCTACAGCCAGGTTCAGGGTTGACAGGTCCAATATGGGCCTGAGGTCTCCCATCTTTTTTGGCACTAAAAAGAACCTGGAGTAAACGCCTAATCCAGACTGATCTGGGGGACCAGTTTGATGGCTCGTTTGCAAAGCAGCTTGGAAATCTCTTGCGCTGCCACCTCCCTCTGAACGGGTGGAACATCCGGGAGGTGCTTTGGTTGGATGGGAGGGGTAACGAATGGGATGGAATAGCCTCTGGATATTATCTGAAGCACCCAACGGTCCGCAGTAATGGACTCCCAAGCCATTGGGTGCAATGATAATCTTCCCCCCAACTGTCTCCAGAGTATGACAGTCGGGCAACCCCTCAAGGCTGCTCTGTGGGCCTGTCCAAGAAGGTCTCCCTAGACCCAAAATTCCTCGGCCCCCTCTGTCTCTCGGGCGGCGTCTGTCTTGTCCCTCTCTGCCTCTAGGGGATGAGTTGTCCTGAGAGTCCGAGGAAAACTGATTTTCGGAACCACATCTTCTTTTGCCCTCTCTGATTCCTAGAAAAGGATCTTTGAGGGCTAGAGAAGCGGACTCCGATGGCAGACAGAGTCTTCCCGTCCTGCTCGCTCTGGACCAGAGTGTCATGTACTGTCTTCCCGAACAAGGAAGAACCATCGAAGGGAGCATTTGTGAACAACACCTTGAAGGGGTCCGCAAATTGACACAGTCTGAGCCAAGTGTGTCGCCTCATAGCTACGCCAGTCCCAGCTGCCCTAGCCACTCCTTCTGTGGCATAGGAAAAAAAATGCATGGACATGTTCGATACTGATATGAGAGTCGACATTTTCATGGAGAATAATCACTTGTCCTCCAGTTATAAAGACTCGGAGGGTGACACAGCAAACTCTGTGACTAGACCTCACTGAAGTCGTATGATGTGTGCCAAATAATTCAGAGCTCGAATGGAAAATATCGCTGAAGAAAATACTTGCTTCCCAAACCGATCCACTGCCCTAGACTCCTTGTCCAGAGGGTGGACTGAGGAACTTTCCTGTGCCAGTTCCCTCTTGGTGGTAGCTGCAACCACCATAGCATCCACTGGGGATCCCTTGTACCAGGTCTGCCTGTCTGAGGGAGGAGAGAGGATCTTGTCCGGGTGTAATAAGATCCACTAAGGGATCTGCAGGAGGGGACACCCAGGATGTAGATGGGCCCATGCCAAAGGCCTCCAGGAACACTGACTCATTTGAAGAGGGATTTGGGGCTGACCAACCACCCCTCTGGCAGAGGATCTCCATGATGTCTCCAAAGGAGACATCCTCTGGAGGTGACCTGGGGGAACTCTCTCCTTCATCTAAGTCAGTATCTTCTGTCAGGGACTCGGGGGAGTCCAGGTGCCTCCTTTTACATGTGTGCTTACGGGAACCCTCATCAGTGGGACTCTCTGAAGAGGACTCGTAAGTCATGGGAGGTTCCAATATGGGATCCACCTGGGGACAAGCTGAAGGGAGTTGTAGCCAAATCCACAGGAGCCTGGGTGAAGTCCAAGGAAATAGGCTGGGGTCTCGATCCTTGGGAGAGAATCCTCTCCACCACGTCGAATGCCGATGGAGAGCATACTTCCTTAGCAACCAACAAGGAGGAAGCTCTCCCCAGCTCCAGCGTGAGGATCTGGGCCGAGGCAGAAGTAGCCGGGGTTCCGAAGGAATGGCTCGGATCTGACAATGTCAGAGCTGAAGACACCTCCATCCCCTTGGGTCCGACTCCCCGTCCTCGGTCCCAAGAGTTGCTCGGATCCAAACAGGTCTGATCCGAGGAATTCAAGGTTATTGCCAGCGTCAAGGCTGGAGGAACCCCCAGCTCCGAGGATCCTCGGATCCATAAACCCCGAAACCGCAGGCCAGATCAGGGAAGAAGAAATTGGAAGAAAGAAGGGTATGGAGGTCCCCCCTCCAGAGGGAGAGGGGCCTGGCAAGACTCCCATTTGGATTTGGTTCTGAATGAACCTCCTTCTCATCCTGCCCATATCCAACTCTGACAGACTCTGAGTCAAGCGCATGGAGGCAACCAACTCAGATCTGGCTGGTTGGTGCGACGACCTCGATGAGGGCCTCGGGTCCAAGGGCTCCGTCGGCTCTGGGGAGAACCTCAGGGAGTGGAGCCGAGGAGATGTAGTCCTAGCCACTTTGGAAGGCAGGCTAGGGAAGGGGTCTATCCCCTCTCTTCTCTTTGTCCTTCTTTGTCTTCCTTTAGTCCCCCCTTCAACAGGCCTAGTGGGAGGTTGAGTCCCAGCCTGAGGGGGTTTTGAGCAGTTACTGGAAGAGACGAAGCCGAGGTTGCTGTGTCTAGGGATGAAACTGGCAGAAGGCCCTTAGCTACCAGCTTTGCCTTCCTTTCTTTTAAGGCCTTGGGGTTGAACTCCGCACACACACTACACTGTATTGAAAGATGGGGAACCCCCAGTCAAATAACACACAGAGTGTGGGCATTAGCCAGTGAAAGCTTATGGCCGCACTCTGTGCATTTTTTAAAAGTAGGCTTTGGCTGCTCAGCCATACTATAAACCCATTCAGCCAACCTACTTAACCCAACACTGCAACACACACACAGTAAGGAGTCGGGAAGGCCTGCTATACTACTTTACTACAATTTTAACTTTTTTTTTTACACAAAAAAAATGACAAACTGCGAGGGGAGGATAAGGTAAACGAATGACCACACACACACTCACTAAAAGCACAAGAAAAACTTTTCACTTACTACACCCAACTTGGAGCTAAAGAAATCACGATGCTGATGCACGAAGTGGCAAATGAGATCTGGGGGAAGGTAGGAGATGTGAGGGATGTAAGGGAAGGAGCTTGGAGCTTGGAGCAGATGATTGAAAAAGTTGACGGCTCGGATCCGATATGGATCCGAATACCCACAGGTTGCAGATAAATGAAGTTAACTACTTCAGATATGAAGTTAAGTATTTCAAGATAGATTTTTTTATAAAATAAGATTAAAAAACAAGGGTCTATATTAGAACATCGAAGTTTCAAAACTTCAAATGTTCTAATATCGACCCGTAATCAGCGAACGCTGAAAATATCGAAGCTACAGAAAACTGAATTTTTTCCTAGGGAAAGAATATGGTTGTCCGTTTTTGTTGCTTTGGTATTTTCAGCGCTGTGGTGGAAAGTTACGGGTAGGGTTCAGGTAAGTGTGTGATTGAGCGCGGGTTAGGTTAGTTAGGGTTAGGGTGCGAATTAGGTATGTGTGCGATTGTGTGGACGTGAGTGTTAGGGCAGGTTAGGTGAGTTAGGGCACGGGTTAGGTATGTGTGTGACTGTGTGGATGTGAGGGTTAGGGCGTGGGTGAGGTGAGTGTGCGATAGTGACGGACCTTATGGTTAGGGTTTGGGTTAAGGTAAGTGGATAGTGGTGTATGTATAGTTTAGTGTTGGGTTAGGTGTAAGATTTTAGGTGTATGTGTGTGGATTGCTGTTTGTTTGGTGTGCTCGTGTTGTGTGTATAGGGTTTTGGAACAGCGAATGCTTTCCCTAGGAAAAAATTCGCTGTTCTGTATGCTCAATGTTTTTAACTTTCATTGAATAGGGTTCGATATTAGAACATTCGAAGTTTTTAAACTTCTGTGTTCTAATATAGACCCAAAAAACAATTATCTAAAATCATAAAAATCTAGAGTTATAAAAAAATCATAAAATTCAAACTTTCATGTGGATGTCATTCAGTAGGGGTTTTAAAGAAACATACCCATTTAGCCCAGGGGGTAAGTGTGCACTAAGGTGCAAAATCCAGTGAAACTCATCTAATTCAGTCTCATGTACAACATTTTCTCTGTGAATTTTATCATACAGCACATGTAAAATACAAAATTTAAAACAATGTCGAGGTCCTTTCTCAAGTTGGTGCTTATAAAGGGCATTGGTAACTATTCTCCTTTTATATCCAGACATGTAGTTACCATTCCTTTGTTTTAATTTTTGATTTGTTTTTCCTACATAGTAATCATCACATAATTTACACACTGATAAGTATACCAGATTTTTTTGTATCACAATTGCCCATAGCCCTTGGTTCATATACAGTACCAAAAACTGAATGGATAAAAGTTTTACCAGTATAAATATATTGACAATAGGTACATTTACCACACCTAAAAGTACCTTTTCTACTACTCTTGAACTGCAAATGAAACTTAGGCTGCTTGTTATTGCACAACAGCTGTTTTAAATTAGGGCATTTCTTGTGGCCAAATGTCAGTTTATATGAAATAACACCCTTAAGTTCAGGTACATCATGCAAAATGTGCCACTATTTACCAATAACTTGCTTCACCTGATGTGTATTTTTATTGTGTGTCAATATGCATCTAACAAAGTTATTGGACCTATTTGGGCAAATTTCACTCTTTTGACAGCTTACGCTGTGAGTCGGATCCTAAACTACAAAAAGTGGCAGAGCCAGATCCAAGGCTTGGATCCAAACCCACAGGTTGAGAAAATGAAAATGACATCATCAGATCATTAGTTGAGCTTTTGTGAGACTTAGAAGGAGATGGGAATTATTGAGCCAAGTTTCTAGGAAGGTGAATGATTATTAGCTGATTAGTTACAAGGTAGATAGACTTTTAGCTGAGCTGAGCAAATTAGCATGAAGATATCAATGTACTAGAATATAGAGGTGGTATTTAAGTAATTTATGAACAGGTTGAACAGAAGTGGGGTACACCAAGGGATATGGGGAGGAAGGCAGAATAGTAATTTTCCCACTTTACTGCCTGCTGCCTGTATGTTAGCTAAATATGGAACCAGTTAAAGGCTGAGTTGATGAAGACGGTTTTGTTTTTATTTATTTATTTTTTTGTGGCAGACTGTATTGAATGCCTTGGACAGATCGAGGAAGAGGGTGGATACCAGGTTAACTGGGTTTCAGTGATGATTTATTATATTAGTAAAGCTAAGAATGCCTTAGCGATATTGCGGTAAGGTCTACTGGCATGCTGGGTTGAAAGGAGGAATTTATGTTACAGGATGAATTTAATAATTTGAGACAGGGTATATTTTTTCAAGAAATTTTGAAAGAGGTGATAGAATTCCAATGGGTTGAAAGTTGGAGAAATCATTAGAGGGGCCACCCTTTTGCAGAATTATGATGAGGCAGTTTTTAAAGTGATAGGGAACATAGTTTTCTTTTATGGAGCGATTTATTATTATTGATATGGTAAGTGCCACTGCTTTAACAGCAAACTTGAGGAATTCGGGAGGAAGGTTGTCAGGGCTAAGGCTGTATGTTTGAATTTTAGAAGTTTTTTGATGAAGGATGTGAGGACTGCAGTAAAAGAGAAAGATTTGTGTTGGAGTTAGTATCAGGGGGTCAGTTGGGGTGGTGTTGAAGATGAAGGAGGCTACTGCATTGATAAAATGTGAATTAAACTGAGAGGCTATACTTGATCTTGGTTGGGTTGTTCTACCTGCATTAAAAAGTTGTTTAGAGACATCCAGAAAAGTTTTGAGTTAGTTTTAAATTTGTCTTGGAATTTTGTATACTCGGACTTTCCTTCACATTGCACCTGATACTTCACTTGATTTTTAGCTGCCTTAACTGTTGCAATTTGTGGTAGTTTTGTTTTGTGGTAGTTTCAATATTCCTAGAAAAGCAAGGGTAAAGTTTAGCTTTGCTGCCTTAACTGTTGCAGTTTGTGGTAGTTTTGTTTTGTGGTATTTTCAATATTCCTAGAAAAGCAAGAGTAAAGTTTAGCTTTGATTCTTTTCAGCCTAGTTGAGGCTAATTTGTTAAGAATATTAAGGAAGGTTGAGGTAAATTAAGTGACAGCTTCATCTAGGGCTAGTGGATTTAGTACATTCTAGTCATGAAACTATAGGGCAAAGATAAAGTTTTTACTTTCGCATATGAATAAGTTTCTCACTTTCTTAAACTTGTACTTGAAAAATATTTGAGTCTGTTGTCTAATTAGATAAGTTATTAGATGATAATTAATGGAGTTAGTTATAGTGCTATAGGGTATATACTTATTCAGGTGGGATTCCGTTTAGTATAGGTTCTCGTTTGGTTTGTTAATGGAACTTTGTTAGGGTATTGATTTAGTTGGGTCCGACCATACAGTTATAGTTTAATAGTTGGGCTACTTGAAGTAATGTTGGTCCAGTCTATGCTGACATCACCTTGAATTAGTGTTCTTGCTGTATGTTACAAGAGATCCAGTATACAATGTTTTCTAAAGTCGAGGTGTTCTTGCCTGGAGGTATGTATACAGCTGCTATCACTACACTTTTATTTGAGAATATTTTAAGTGAGGTTAGCAACAGTTCGGCTTTATGAAACTGTGATGTGGTGATATGGAATGGTGAAATGCCACAAGTACCGCTATGTCTCCTGTTCTTTTATGTTGTCTATCTAATCTTAATACATGGAAGCCTGGTGAGAGAATTTCTTTTTTTTTTTTTTATTCTTGGTTTCAGCCATGTTTTAGTGGCAAATAGAATGTCAGGGGATAGGTTCCTAGCCAAGTATGGAGTTCAGGGAGTTTATTACATATATTTCTTAGACTAGTTTGAAATAATTTTATACCTGTGACAGTATTTAGAGCAGGAGTAGGAGAAGTATAGTAGCAAGCATGGATGAAGTGGTTGAAAATGGGTACATGGTTGGGGTGGACATCCCCACTTCATTTTATTGTTTTCAACATGTGATGCAAGAGGAACAGCCACTTTGGTTTAATAATTATCTTAGTACATTTGAGTTTAGAGTATGAGGCTAGTTTTGTAGAGAGGTGTAATGAACGTAGTATAGATTTTTGCAACATATAGGTAAGTGGATGCAGAGGATGATGAAGTATCAAGACTGTGGAAAGAGTGTCGGTGGATGTAATGCGTGTAAGTATGCAAACACAGCTAGAATAAAAAGATGGATCACTGTGGCTGGATTCATAGGATAGTTGTAGTAGGTGGTGAAATGTATTATTGTTTTGGGGGATAGGTGGGGAGATATGGTTGAAGTAGCTGAACTATTTGTGAATAGCTATTTGGGAGTGGCCTAGCTGAGGGTATGTGGGAGAAGGTGGAAATTGGGGTGTTAGGGTAGGGGAAAGTCATAAACTTGAGAGCATTGAAGGCAAATGGAGTGGGCTGACACCCTGACAGAGCAGAATGGCATGCCTGTGAGGAAAAAAGCTATCTGCTTTCAGTGCCAATATCACAGTAAGGCTGCCTGTGCTGCAAATATCTATGATCTGAGGTCAATATCATAAGAGAAATTAGAAGTGAAAATAAAGCATACATGAAAGAAATCAAACCGAAAATGAGACAGATAGTTGTACAGATTTCTTTGGTTGGAGCAAGTGAGTACTGGGAGGTTAGGAGAGTACAAATTATCAGGCAGATTAGTGACAGAATTGAAGAGTAAACTTTTAGGGAGTATAGTTATATATAATTACAATGTACAGTTCTAATGGGAAAGTGTGTGTGGGGGGTTGGTTCCCTCAGTTGCAGGAGTTCCACTCAACATTTATGACACAGTAACACTTTATAGGCCTACACTTCATATTAGTTTTTCAGTAGTGATTCTTGATGGGAGTTTTCTGCGTAGAAGATTGAATGCACCCATGTTAATGAAAGGAACACCTGCATCTTGATTTGACTTGCACTGAATCTGCAAAAGTGAAGGAGACAGATATAAAGAGGAATTCATTAGTATAAAGATAGGGACACATTACCAGGTTATTTGTGTAAGTAAACTTACTATAACAGTAGATGTTGGAATGATCACTGCTACACTAGCCCACGAGTTACCAACTCCATCAGTGAGTTTCCCGTAAACATATCAGCCCCAATATTACTCACCAAATCCCCATAAATGGGGTCAGTGATGTCAGAATCATTCTCCCTAAAACTGTGGGGTGATAATGGGACTGTAAATACTATTTTCCCTTTTCTTGATAACCTCATCAAAAATGGGTTTAAGAAAATTGAAAAGATACCCCCTATGCAGGAACATCAACATTAATTTACAATATTCGATCTTGAATATCGCAAAATTTGACACCATCCTGGCCAAACAAACCAAATGTCCCCTAACAATTACTTTATTTTGGTGCCTTGGATGATAACCCATGAAATGTAAAAAAGTATTAGAATATGTAGAATTCCTATAAATGTTAGACTCAAAACCTTTATTATATCCACTCTTGGAAATCCCCACATCCAAATAATTGATCTCTTCCTCTCCAATATTGTGGGTGAACTGTAAAAAAGGGGTAGTGGAATTAATATATTGACACATAAACACACAAAAACATACTCAGAGGCTCTAAATAAAAATCTGCCTAAGCAGCAGAGACCTCCAAAGCAGACACCCAAGCAACTGCTACCCCAAAACAAAACTCGTGCAACACATAGCTCACAAAGTCAGTGTGCCGAACAGTCACAGCCCTTAAGGCTAAACAACACACCTGATACACTTGTAATAGGTGACTCTATCGTCAGGCACACTGACGTCCTGCTCACCAGGCTGAACAAGGAGAAGGTCACGGTGAGCTGCCTGTCGGGCTCTAGGATCCGCCACATAACACAAGCACTCAGGTCACTCCAAGGCAAGTACAAATATGACTCAGTCATTGCCCATGCTGGTGTGAATGACCTGAGATGTACCTCCCTGGACTACATGAAAAGAGACATACAGGAGCTCTCTGAGCATGTAGCCCAGGCCGGTATGACCCTGACCTTGAGTAGCATCTTACCCTCACCAAGAATGATGCCACAATATGAAGACAAGATGATCAATTTCAACAATTGGCTTAAGTATTGGTGTCATTCAAAGGGGATCAATGCCTGTCAGCCTGGGATGACATGCTCGACAAGCCACGATGCTTCGCTAGGAACGGCTTGCACCTGTCACCCCTGGGCTTTCGGATATTGGCAAAGGCTCTTGCTACCTCCATAGTGCCTTTTTAAGGCAAGGCTCAAAAGACAAACCCACCTCCATAGGTATCACAAGGGATAAGAAACTAAGAGTAATGCTACTCAATGCCAGAAGTCTAAACCTCAAGATGCACGCACTCGAAACTCTCCTTAGCATGGAGAACATCGATATCTGTGCAGTAACAGAAACCTGGTTCAAGGCTCCAGAGAGCACCCCAGCACTACCAGGTTATACCTCATACCATGCTTTTCGGCCCAAAACTTGGACCGTACTACAAAAGGAGGGGGAGTATCAATATTCGTCAAAGATACCCACACCTCCAGGTTGGTGGCACAGCACGAAGCATCAGAGACTATCTATGTGCAACTAACAGTGGGTAAAACTGCCTTCCAGTTTATAGCCTGCTACAGACCACCCTCCCAAACCCAGGAACCCCACTCGGCCTTCCTGAGAACACTGGAAAATATGAAGGTCTCTCCAAACACCATTATATTGGGCGACTTCAACTACCCAAACATAGACTGGGAGCATTACTCTAGCTCCAACACCCTAGCCCAAAGGTTCCTAGAATTTATAAACTCAAATGCTATGGAACAACTTGTTACCACTCCCACAAGAGGGGAAAACATACTGGACCTGATCATCACCAACATGGGGAATCTATGCTCCAGACCAGAAGTGTATCCCTCACTGGTAAGATCAGACCATAAACTAATCTCACTGGATATTCACATCCCGACTCCACCCCCTGCTCTGAAAACCACAGTGAAAAACTTCTCTAAAGCAAATTTCACACTCCTCAAAACCGAGGTGGAATCCTTCAAAGCCCCGGCCTGTGAAAATATGGCCCAGACCGCAGAATCCTTTATAAATGCATTCTATGAACACCTTCAGGAATGCATGGATCATGCAATCCCAAATAAAACCAAGACCCAATCCTCCAAAGGCAGACGTTCTGTCTGGTGGACCCCAGCCATAAACAAACTATACAATAGAAGGAGGAAGCTACTACATGATAGAGCAAAATCCCAAAAAGGGAAGGCATCTCTGATCAGTATTAGCAAAAAACTACGGGCACTCATAAAATCATCTAATGCCAGCTTCGAGAGAAAAATTGCACAGGACTCTAAGGATAATCACAAGGCTTTCTTTAGTTATGTTAGGAACCTGGGTGGGAATTCCCAGATATGCTCAGAATTAGTCCAAAATGACAAAAAATACACCGAACCCGCAGACATTGCCAACATCCTAGCTGACAGGTTCAGCGCAAACTTCTCCCCCCCCCTCCCCACCAAAAGGGCAAATATTTATCCCAGCAGAGTGCTGGCCCCCTGACATCTCAGATGCTCAGGTAAGAGCTGCCCTCTCCAAAGCAAAAAACACAGCATCAATGGGACCAGACGGTGTCCCGGACTGCGTCCTACATGAACTCCAAGAAGAGCTAAACCCAAACATAAAACTACTGTTCAATCTCAGCCTTACTACAGGATATGTACCCAAAGAGTGGCATACAGCAACAGTGGTCCCTCTCCACAAAGGTGGTGCCTCAACGGATCCTGGAAACTATCGCCCCATAAGCCTGACTAGCTTGGTCTGCAAAGCTATGGAAAGGATCATCATGGATCTCATAAATAAAGATATTGGGGACCTACAGACACTGGATCCTACCCAGTTCGGCTTTGTTAAGGGCAGATCCTGCCTCTTAAACCTGGTTGATTTCTTTGAAACAGTCACCAAGGCCATTGACGAGGGGAAGGTGGTCCACACAGCCTACCTGGACCTCGCAAAGGCCTTCGATACAATACCACACTCGGGCATTATAGATAAGCTCACCAGCTTAAATATAAACCCCTATGTCACTAGATGGGTTGCAAACAGGCTCAAGGACAGAACCCACATGGTTAGAACTGCTGGAGCCATGTCAGACTCCAAACCAGTTACAAGTGGTGTCCCCCAAGACTCAGTCCTGGGACCTCCCTTGTTCGGTATATATTTCTCGGAGGTACAGGCTAACACGGAGGGACTGTGGCTGACTAAGTTTGCAGATGACTGCAAACTGGGCACCATAATTGACTCTCCAGCCGACACAAGCATCCTCCAAAAGGGCCTCATAGAAACAGACAACTGTTGCCAGAACCATGGCCTCAAGCTAAACGCCAAAAAGTGTATAGTCATCCCCTTTGGCAAAAACAAAGTGCCCACAAATTACCACATAGGTGGTAATCCATTAAGTACAGAAGAAGTAATTAGGGACCTGGGGACCCAAGTTGATAGCAATCTCTCATTTGACAACCACGTGGCCAAAGTGGTTAGAAAAACATTTTATATAGCCCACCTAATTATGAAGGGATTCACATCTAGATCAGGGGAGGTCATCGTGCCTCTTAACTCATCCCTCATCAGGCCCATAATTGAGTACAATGCCCCTTTTGGGATGTACCTTACCAGACACCTGCAGCAACTGGAAAGACCCCAAAAGTACCTCACCAAGAGGATCATAGTGCTCAAATAGATGCCATATGCTGCCCAGTTAAAGAAACTCCAGCTCTACTCAGTGGCATACCGCCTGCTCAGAGGTGATCTGTGCCTGACGTATAAAGCCATGTCCAACCCGGAATTAATGGACATGCTGCACCTCAGAAAACCCAAATCCCATCGAGCTACGCGCTCGAGAGACTTGAACCTCAGCACTGAAATAAATAGGACATGCTGGAGGGACAGATTCATAACCCAGAGGCTCCCTTCACTCTGGAATAAAATCCCAGTCCAGGTTAGGCAGAGTCCCTCATTGACTCTCTTCAAGAGGAATCTTGATGAGTGGATGGGAGATCGTGGGTTTACCCCGGGTATCACTTCTGTGTCACTGTTAGACAAAGGCACAGTATACTAACCTCGAAAAAGGGCATAGCAAAATTAATTTAAAATGGGTGGCGAAAGCCAAACACACTCTGGCTAGGCTTATAAATGCCCTAGGGCAGATAGCCTAGTATGAACCTATGAACCTATGAATAAATTCCTCAATCTTAATTAACTGATCCATCCAAAATATGGATATTGTACAAAAATCGGGTATACAAGGACCAGGACTAAACACAGGGACTGTTAAAGATAAACTTCTTTTCCTATTCAGCCATGAAAAAATTGGCAAAAATGGAAGGAGAATCTGTCCCCACAGCCACACCTTCCTTCTGGCAAAAGTATCGTCCCTCAAAATAAATATAATTATTCTTCAGTACAACATCCATTAATTCTCTCAAATTTATTAACGTCACAACTGTAAAATTCTGAATCTTCTATCAAAACATCCATAAACCAATCCAAACCCACATCACGTGGTATGGAAGTAAATAAACCTTTAATGTTAATTGTGACAAATATCAAAGGGTCATACCCCTGCAACCTTTCACATTTCTCAAAATATCCCATCTTTACATAAATAGGATAAACACTTAACCAAACCCTTATGTTTTTGTTTGGGAAATTTCTCTGTAGGGTAAGTCTTAGAACCACCTACATCTACAACTGGTTGAAGTGGGGGTCATTTAAACTCTTATGGATTTTAAGAATACTGAATATGATAGAAATAATGGACTTTTCAACAAGGAAAAAGATGAATTCATCACTCATTAACTGTCCCTGCATTAACGTATGAATCAGTCAGTCTTATAATAAGCAATGTTAATCTCACTCTTTGATACTTTTTCATATGTAACATACAATCACAGGATCATAAAATAAGGCAGAATTGAATAATTTATGTAATGTTGCTTAGGTTACATGATATATAGCAATATATGTGTAGTATAATTTTTGTTATGTTAATATAGTTTGATTACTTTTCTATGAATGTAAATATGCCTGTCACAAGTGATAATTCAATAAAGGTGTTCGGGGAAAAAATAAAAGGATCACAGGATCATAGGAGATTACTAGGGCTTTCAACCCAGAGGTCATTTCAAGTCTAGCTATTTCATCCCATAGAAATGTTAGTTAATACCAAATATTGCATTTAGTAATGGTTGTCATGTCCAGGAGGGTTGTGGGCACTACTCCCAGTAAGAGTTTACGGTACCCCATCCACTTGTCCAGGTTCCTCTTGAACAGTGTCATAGAGGTGCTTTAGTTCACATAAACAGGTAGCCTATTCCAAAGATGCGGCAGTCACTAGGATATAAATCTGTCCTTCCAGCATGCCCTATTTAAGTCACAGGCCATATTTAGATCCCTGGAATGGGTAGCCCTAGTCTAGTTTAATTTACGATTATGCAGCACGTTCATTACGTTTGGGTCTGGCATTGATCTGTAAGCCAGGCAGAAGTCTCTCCTAAGAAGTCTATATGATACAGAGTACAGTGACAGGGGCTTTAGTCGGTCTGTGTATGGCACATGCTGGAGTACCTTGATCTTCTTAAAAACCTCTAAGGTCTCTCCAGTTGCTGCAAGTGCTTTGTACAGTACATGCCGAATGGGGCATTATACTCAATTATGGGCCAGATTAGTGCCAAGTATAGAGGGGTTATAACCTCTTTTGCCCTCGAAGCGATGCTTTTACTAATCAAGTGTACTATGTAGAAAGCCTTCCTTACTATAGCAGACACATGGTGGTCAAAGTTAAGATCACAGTTAACTTGTGATCCTACATCCCTTACCACTTTGTGGGTACTTAGGGTATTGTTGCTGATTTGTTAGTGTGAAAGGACATTGTTTGTTCCAAAGGCAATGGTGATGGATTTAAAAATGAATCCAACTACCTGGTGTGGGAATAAAAACGCACAGCCTTCTGAACCACAGAGAAGTGTGCTACCTGATGAGCTACTGAAATGAACATGAAGTAATGATGACATTTTATATAAACAATCCAACCTGTCCATAACGGCAAGCTCACCTCCCTTATCTGGTTTTAATACCCTCAAACCATAATAAAATCTTAACTTCTGAAACAATTTCCACTCACCTGAAGTCAGACTAAGAGGAGGTGGAAGACAGAAGTATTTAAAAATAACCTTTTCCACTCAAAACACAGCAAAAGTACTTAAATACACATTATTAGCCTCCAAAAGTAAACTAAGCACAGTTCCTCCACAAAAACAGTAGTTTTAGAATGTTTTTAACAACTTTTAAACTGAGAGAAACAAGTGTGTTCCCATTTAAAAGCACAATAAAGTCACATGACAGTTAACAAAAGCACATATTTCCAACTTTAATAAAAATACTTTCATAACCAGGAAAATATGCTTAAACAAGAAATATAAAATGTATAAGGTTTTTCTCCAAGTGGAACTTATCTGCCCAGTACTGGAACACCAAAGACTGACCACTGAACTTCGAAAGCCCACAGAGGAGCACCCTCTTTAATGGCAAGAAAACTCAGAAGGGCTTTGTGTCCAAACTTGTCTTTTAGTCAGCACAGCTTGAGTTGTCTAACAGTTTGGGCATGTGGAATGTTCCCTGAAGATTTAGGAGCTGGCCAGGTGTTATTTCCTTAGCAGGATATAAACAAAAGGTATGTACTTACCATAACAATGCATCTGTGTTGTCCATTTTCATTCTTCCTCAACTGATGGGTCTCGGATCTGACTTGGCTGCTTTTACTAGACTCATGGATCTACTTCTCAAGCTCCTCCCTTTTCCCATAATGTCTTGCTGCCCCAACATTAACAAATACAAGACATTATATTATGATGAAGAAACAATGGCCTACAGAAAGTATGGAGCTCAAAACAGGGAATGGGTGATTTGCCAAAGGAACATCCCTTAAGTCTCACTAGGAACAGAGGGAAGGGGGTTGGAGAGCGGGGAGTTGGGGATGAATGAAAATAGACAACATAGATGCATCTTTATGGTGAGTACATAACTTTTGTAAATGATGTTGTCATTTTCATTTACTCCTCAACTGATGGGACAAAGTCCCAGCTAGATGAACCTTGGGTAGTCCTCATGGAAGGATATTCCAGACTACAGTGGAGCCAAATGCTGCCCTATTTCTGGATAGTATGTATAACTTGTAATGAGCAATAAATGTATGGGCACTAGAGCAAGTGGCAGCTGCACAAATATCAAGTATAGATGCTCTTGACCAAAAAGCAAATAAAGTGGCTGTGGATCTCACGGAATATGCTTTGGTCGGCTTAGGTAATGATAAACATGTCTATATTATATGCTTGAAGAGACTTTTCTTCGAACATATAATCATCGACACGTAAGGAGCGAACGCTCTAAAGCGTGAATGGCCATGTCCGCAAATTCTTTTCTCATTCTTTTATCATTTTATGATAGCATGCATCTTTAAGATATATCATAACTTCGTAGTAGAGGTAAAATGGACTGAACTGTGGACATCTGAAACTTTGAGTATTTTAGATACTGGTTTGGCTGGCTGAGATCCATAAATGGTCTCAAGTCCACTGTCTTCTTTGGTATTAAATGAATATGAATAAGTTCTGTATCCTTGCTGGTGTGGGGGGACATTTTGGAATGACTCTTTTTTTGTAGAAATGTTACTATTTCGAAGGCTCCTGCTTGCCTCAGGGGATGTTTTTCATTTATGCTGGAGAAATTTGGAAAAATGGTATGAAATAACCTCTGGATATAATTTTCTGCACCCAATGGATGCCCAGGCTTCTGGCTGATGCCTCCAGAGTGCAGCAGTCAACCTTCAGGAGTCCTGCTAGGGCCTGTCAGAGAATGTATCTCAGAAGCCTTGATTCTGCAGGCCATCCCTGCTGTAAGGATAGCATCTTCCATTAGAGCTCTCCCCTCTGCCCCAGGAAGAACTAGCTCTTCATGATTCTTGGAAAGGCCCTTGGGACGTGCAAAACCACACATTTTACCACCATGTTCATTCCTGCAGGAGGATCTCTGAGGAGAATTAAAATGGATCTCAGTGGCAGAAAAGGTCTTTCTATCTTGCTCACGTCTGGAGAGTGTTTCCTTAACTTTGGGGCTGAACAAAGATGATCCACCAAAAGGAGCACTAGTGAACAAAGATTTGAAGGGCAGTCTGCAAAATCACACAGGCTCATCCAGGCATGCCTCCTGACTGCAATGCCTGAACCCGTAGTCCTAGTGGGACCCCTCAAGCTGCATGAAAGATCAACCTCATGGATGCATTGGAATTTAGACTGGAGGGTTGCCGGTTGTGAAGAAACTTTTTTCTGGTCCTCCAAAGACATGGATCCTGAAAGAGATTTGGAAAACTCCTTGGTCAAATCCCTTTGTAGTCTGGTGAAATGTGCCAAATAATTCAGCAACTGAAGAACAAAGGTTGCAGAGGCAAGAATGCAACTGTCAAATCTGTTCAAGGCCCTGGACACAACAGATCTATTAGGGGGATGGTTAAAAGAAATCTGTTCCACAATTTCTCTCTTAGTGGCTGCTGCCACCATTATGGAATCAATAGGGACTCCCTTGCTCCAGTGGGCCCTTCTTTAGGTGGAGCTAAAAACTTATCTGACCTCTTAGGCATGGGTTCTGTTATACAGAGCTCTTTCCATGCTCGGCATGATATAAGGTCAATCACCTCATCGGCTGTGAGGACCACCCAAGATGCAGTCTCCAAAAACACAGGTTCTTCTTGGGAAGGGGTATAGGAAGACCATCCACCTCTCTGTTTAAGAAATTCCAGGATCTTTCCAAAGGAGACATCATCAGGTGGAGACCAGGAGGACCTCTCTCCTTCATCAAAGTCTATGTCTTCAGTTACAGATTTCTGAGGGGAATCTAGCTGCCTCCTTTTGCATGTCCTCTTCCTAGGGACCTCATCAGTGGGCGGTCTGGGTGATGTATCAGAAGTGTTTGGGGAGTTCCGAATGAGGACTGTATGAAAGCTAGTACATGGTGGCTGTCCCAGTAGTATAGGCATGAGATGCTCAGAACTTAAATTCAATGGAGAGAGAATAGTACCTGAAGAGGGTAAGGACGTCCTCTCTCTGGGTATAGAGAAAGCCCTCTCCGCTATCTCAAAGGCAGAAGTGCCAGAAGAAACACCAGCCAGCTGCACTGGTGCCAAAGTTACCTGCGCAGAACTCTCAATCCCCATGGATCCCTGCCTCGAGGAGGGAGTTGGTGCCAAGCTAGCCAATGCTGAGGTGCTGAGAGGCATGAACATCCCCAACAGCTTTGAAGTCAACCCCAGTCCTCCAGAGCTGGAACCGACAATTCGGCTCTGACAGTAATTCTGCTCTGAAGAGGTTGGAGCATGGTGACTCAGGGGCATGGTCAGACTGGAAGAACAGACAATCTTTGGATCTGACAAGGACACCCTCAAAGATCTCAGATCCAAGGGCTCTGAAACCACTGGCTGGATCAGAGAAGGAAATATAACATGATGTTGAGAGGAGGGCAAGCTCATGGGTCCGATCTGAGATGAGATGGAATTATCCCCATCTGGATTTAAGCCCTGAGAAAATTCCTCATCATCCCATCCACCTCTGCCTCAGATAAGCTCCTAAAGGACCTAAGGAATGAACTACTGGAAGGTGGTCTGGAAGATTTCCTGTGCGTTTCTTCTAAGAAGGATGAATGAAGCCAAGGAGATATTGGGTCCGGAGAGAAAAATGGATAGTGGATCTGAGGAGATTTGGTGCTTGAGGTAGGTGTTGGATCTGGTTTCTTGGACACTTTAGCGTGAGGCTCAGGAATCACAGCTGAAAGGAGAGAACGATCAGGGGTCCATTGCCTAGATTCTTTTTCTTTTCGAAGCCATGTCATGCTTCCCTTTGTCAGATTTACTAGATGGGGTTTGAGCCCCAGCTGAGACAGAAACAACAGAAGAGGGCAGCAAGCCTTTTAACACCAATTTATTCCTCCTATCACTCACCACAATGGAGATGAATTCCAAATAAATGGAACCATCAACTTCTAGGTGGGCAATGCCCAAGCAATAAACTCACTCCTTGTGGGCATTTCTTAAACCTTGTAGGCATGTCAGTCATATTGAATCAATAAAGCAGAACGAAAGACATTTTTTTTTTAAATATCAGGGAAACAAATACCAACAATGGTATTTATAAAAGTACCCTAAGTCAGGTACACAGAAAGAAAGAGAAAGAATACCAACAATGGTATCTAGAAGAATACCCTGACAAGTGTAGAAAGGCCTACCTAGAAAGAGAGATGAAAGAATTAAAAACAAGTTTGTAAAACTAAGCAGATTTTGTTAAAGGGCAAATGAAGGAATACGAAAGAGATACTGTAGATATAAATCTCAAAAAAAAAGGATACAATAATATCTGGTTAACCTCCTAGCTCAAGACCAGAGAATCCATGTCCAAACAATGTGCAGCAAACAAAATCTGAGGTATGCCAGGATAGTGGGGCTTTATAGGTAAAGGAAAGAGATCGAGAGCTGGATCTGTGAGTCTAGAAAAAGTAGTTGAGTTGTATCTTAGGTCAGATCTAAGACACATCATTTGAAGAATTAATGAAAATGACAACATCAGATTCCATATTACTTAAGCTTCTGCTGCTGCAGTGATCAATATGACGAACACCAGGAAATTATGTGCTGATGTAAATATAAAATGAAAAAATTATTAATGCTAGTTCAAATGAAGCCTTGACTTTGCACTATGTTTTACTTATAATTCTACAGTGACTCAGGCTGTTATATATACCTTTGCACAATTGATTTAAAAAAAGGGCAGTTGACAACTTTTTCTTGCTATAGTACTCAATCGCAGCTTGTAACCACAATGTGCAAGGTATTCAGCTTAGGGATCAATCAAGTATATGAGGAAATAGTCACACTGTTCAATATGCATCTTTTCCTCAAATAAATTACAATGTAACTGTCCTTTTATGGAGCTCTGCTCAAGCTCCTGGCAGGTGGAACACATGGATGATGCCCAACGCTTTCTGAAGTTGGTCAGTGACAGGGGGTAGTACCCATACCAACTGTAAAAAACAGTTTCACTCAGTAATACTTTGTAATAAAATCTGCTGCAGACCACATAAAACTTTTAGTTATGTACTTACCATAACTTCGGATGTATGGGATCCATCTCGCCTACATTCATAACAGATGGGTTCGGAGCCGATCCATCGGCTCCGACTCGGCAACTAATACACTAGCACGAAGTCTCTCATTGGCTGGGCTACTCCCTATCCCAGGATGCACTACACCTGCTTCCCCAGATCTTGTTTGTTCGCTTTCATACATCCATGCAAACACAGAAAAACTAGTAGTCACTATAACCAACTAAAGTTCTTCAAGAAAGATCGCCAAGAAAAAAGGGACTACAGCTCCTCTAAATCCGAATGGAAGGGGGAAGGAGGGTGGGTACTTATGAATGTGAGATGGATCCCATACATCTGAAGTTATGGTAAGTGCATAACTAAAAGATGTAATGGGATCCTATCTTGCCTACATTCATAACAGATGGGACAGCGTCCCTAGCACCTACATCCCGGGTGGCTCATTGGAAAACACTCCTGAGAACTGTGGAACCAAAGGAAGCTCTGCCTCGAGAAACCACATCCAATTTGTAATGAGAAATGAAAGTGTGCGGAGAAGTCCAGGTTGCCGCAGCACAAATATCATCTATTGATAACTTGGAGTGAAAAGCTACGGAAGTAGCCATTGCCCTGGTAGAATGAGCCTTGACTGGAAAGGGAAGGTCTTTGTTAGCCTGTGAATAAATAAAAATGATACAATCTTTAATCCATTTAGATATGGAGGTTTTTGTTACTGGTTGACCTAATTTGTTCACTGCAAAGGAAACAAACAATTGATTTGATTTCCGCGTTTGAGCGGTTCTATTCAAATAAAAACGCAGTTGTCTATGTACGTCCAATTGATGCAAAGTATATTCTGCGTTATTAGAGAATTCTGGAAAAAAACAGGGAGTTCTATAGTTTGTTGAATACAGAAAGAGGAGGCCACTTTTGGTATAAATGCAGGGTTTAATTTCAATGAAACTCTATGCTTGTGAAAAATCAAATAGGGAGGATCAGAACAAAGAGCTTGAAGTTCTGAAACTCGCCTGGCAGACGTTATGGCTACTAAAAAGGCCGTTTTCCAAGACAGAAATTTTAAATCACAGGTAGCAGCTGGTTCGAAAGGACGGGCAGTTAGGGCAGCAAGAACCATATTCAAATCCCAAGGGGGGACAGGATGAGATAAAGGAGGCCTAAAGAGCCAAGCCCCTTTAAGGAAAGCCTTACAAAGTTTGTGAGACATCAATGAAGGTTCAAATGAAGCATGAAAATTAGAGATTGCCGCTAGCTGAACCTTAATGATAGAAACTGAAGAGCCCGACGGGAGGCCAGAAAATTCAGAACCTCCGATACTGGTGCAGTGAGAGGATCTATACCCCGTTCTTGAGCCCAGAAGGCAAACCTTTTCCATTTACTGGAATAAAGTTTGATGGTGGAAGGTTTATGAGAAGAAGACAGTATGTGGACCACGTCCGGCGAAAGAGCATTGTCTCGGACTAAGGATGGAAGTGGAGTAACCATGCTGCCAACTTCAGGGACCTGAGAGATGGATGAAGCCGTCCTGACTGATGAGTCAACAGGTCTGGCACCGGATCCAAAAACCATGGACCTTCTATCGCATGCCTCTGTAGGAAAGGAAACCAAACTTGACGAGGCCAGTGCGGGGCAATCAAAATCATCTCGCTCTCCATGTAAATGGCCTTCTGTATCACCCTCGGTAGGAGGGGGAATGGAGGGAAGGCGTAGAGAAGACCGGGGGGCCAAATGTGAGTCAGAGCGTCCCTGGGGATCTGTCCCTGAGAAGGGAACAGTGTGAAGAACTCTCTGCATTTCGCATTGTGAGGGCTGGCAAACAGGTCGCAGCAAGGAAGACCCCATCTGTCAAAGATTTTCACAGCTATACCCTGGTTGAGGGACCACTCGTGGGGTAAAAGAATGGTCCTGCTTAATCTGTCCGCAATCACATTGGACTTCCCCGGTATGTTCGTTGCCATTAGAAAGCGGTTGGTAGCTACCGCCCAGTGCCAAAGTCTCATGGCTTCTCTGCATAGTGGGTAAGACCTGGTTCCACCTTGCTTGTTTATGTACCACACCACCGACATGTTGTCGGACAGGATAGTAATCGGGCCCTGTGGGAGAGCGAGATGGAGAGCTTGGAGTACCAATAGTACCGCTCTCATCTCCAGGACATTGATATGCAAATGCGTTTCCTGGATCTGCCATGTGCCTTGGACCGACCTGTCCAGGTAATGACCCCCACCCTACCTGGGAGGCGTCCGTAGTCACAGTGGCAACGGGCGTTGAGGTATAAAGGGTCGCCTGGTCGAGATTTGATTGGAGAAGCCACCAATGCAGATCTCGACGGCAACTTTCCGTGATTATGATTAAGTGGTTCAAGGGAAGTTCCTGATAAGACCATTGAACCGACAGTAGCCATTGTAAAATTCGCATGTGAAGTCTGGCCAAGGGAACTAAAAGTATGGTTGACGCCATCGAGCCCAACAGTTGTAGGATCCGATGGGCCGGGCTCTTAGTAGGGAAGACAGGATTTGACTTGATCTTGTAGGACCTGAATTCTTGCTGCCGGTAAAAGGCGCATTCTTTTGTGTCTAAGTCTAAGCCTATGAAAGTAATACGCTGAGATGGCTGTAGTACAGATTTTTGCAAATTGAACGTGATCCCTAAGAAACGGCCCAAGGTGAACGTGGCTCTGAGCGCTTGGAGTAGTAGATGCTCAGAGGTGGCAGTAAGGAGCCAGTCGTCTAGATAAGGAAACACCTGGAATCCCAGACTTCTCAGGTGAGCAGTTACCACTGCCAGACACTTGGTGAACACCCTGGGGGCTGTGGTGAGACCAAAGGGCAGTGCTCGGAATTGGAAATGACTGACTCCGAGGCGGAAGCGTAAATGTCTCCTGGACTCTTGAGCTATGGGAATGTGATAGTAAGCGTCCTGGAGATCTATGGAGCACATCCATGCATCTTTTTCCAGCAAAGGAAGAATAGATTGAAGAGTGACCATTCGAATTTGTACTACTTTTGAAACGATTCAATGAACTGAGGTCCAAAATGGGCCTGAAGTCCCCTGTCTTTTGGTACCAAAATAATCTTGAGTAAGTTCCTGATCCGATCTGGTCGATGGGGACAGGCTGGATGGCTCTTTTTTCTAGCAGCTTTGAAACCTCTAATGCTGCCTGATCCCGCTGACTGGGTGGTACGTCCGGGATTTCCCTTAAAGAAAGGGGGGGTTTGTTGAAGGGGATGATATATCCTCCGGTAATAATGCGAAGCACCCACTGATCGCTTGTTATGGATTCCCAAGCTTGTGGGTGCGCCGGAAAACGACCCCCCGACTGGCTCCGGAGTTGCACAGTCGGGCAACAACTCAGGGACGCTGGTTGTATGAAGAACCACGAAAGGAATCGCGGTCTCCAGAGTTACGGAGGCCTCTGCCACCTCTGGGGCGGCGTCTTCTAAAATCCCCCCCCCCCTGCCTCTGGAGGGGGAACCACTGGGTGGAGTAGGGAAAGACTTCTGAGATTTTCTAAACCACATTTTCCCTCCTCTCCCAGCCTTGGGGTAAGGCCTAGAAGGAGCGGAAAATCGGGCCCCAACGGCAGTCAAAGTCTTGCCCTCCTGCTCGCACCGAGTTAGTGTGTCCTTCACCTTGGGTCCAAACAAAGATGACCCATCAAAGGGGCGTCGTGAAGGAAGACTTGAAGGCCTCCATGAGCGAACACAAGCGTAACCAGGCTTGTCTCCTGAGGGCAACGCCTGTTCCGCTGCTCTACTGCCCTTCGCCGCATATGAAATGAGCCTCATGGACGAGTTAACAATAGAAAGGAGGGTAGTCATCTGTGCGCCAACAGTCGGGGCCAGCGCCTCAGGTAGGTTACCAACAAGAGAGTCATTTAGCTCTTTGAGAAGATCCCTTTGGAGCCTCGTAAAATGACATAAGTAGTTCAGCGACCGTAAGGCAAAGGCCGCTGAAGACAGGGCGCTTCCGCATCCTATCCATGCTCCTAGAATCCTTATTAGGAGGATGAACAGATGTCGAAGCCTCTGCCACGTCCTGTTGTGTGGCAGAAGCCACCACCAAAGCATCTACAGGCACACCCTTTGTGAGAAACTCCTTCTGGGGGGGGGGCTGACAAAAATTTATTGGGCCTCGCAGGCACCGGTTCCACAGAATCAGGGTGTTCCCATGCCCTTCGAGAAACCAAATCAAGGAGTTCATCGAAGGGCGGAGACACCCAGGAGGCGGAAGGCTGGGCCCCAAAGGCCTTGAGGAAGACTGATTCCTCAGCTGAAGGGGTTTTGGCTTGCCAGTCACCTCTCTGTCTCAGAATCTCCAAGGTGTCTGAGAAGGAGATATCATCCGAAGATGATTTGGGAGACCCTTCTGCGTCATCGAGGTCAGTATCCGATGTAACAGACTCATCTTGGGAGTCTACGTGCTTCCTCTTACACAATTTCTTCCTGGGGGTTCGTCCGAAGCAGATTCGGACGGACCACCCGGAAGAAGGGAACCGCAGATGGGGGTATCCTCAGGCCCTGGGGCCCCGCTGCCGGGGGGCTGCAACACAACAGAGGCACCAGTCTCCAAATCTAGGGACGGTGAGGTAGAATCTTGCTGAACCGGCAAAGACATGGCTAGCGCGCTCCTCATGACCTCAAAGGCCGGACCTCCAGAATCCAAGGAGGTCACTGGTCTAGAGGCCACGATGGCACCAGGAATTCCAGCAGCCGATGCTCCAAGAGGAAGACTAGGTACCGAAGCACCCAAACCCAAAGTGTTCCCTACGGCTCCGGCTGAAGAGGTCGCAGTGCCAAACCCTGAACCGGAGGACAGGGTAGGAAGCACAGTCGAAACCGAGAGGCCTGTAAGGGGTCTCTGCTCCGACCGTATGGCTCCACTTTGCTCCACCACCACCGGCTCCAACGGCTCCAAAGAGGTTGGAGGAGGAATCAAATGTGTTGGAGGGGATCGGCTCGAAGCAAACTGTGCTGGAGCCGAGACCAATTTAGTAAACACTGGAGATTGGAATAGCCTCTGTAAAACCCTATCCAGGTCCGAATCTGAAAGTCTCGATGATTTAGAGGAGGTAGACAATCGAGAAGACTTTCCTCTCGGCTCCGAGAGAAGGGGACCGGCTCAAACGGCTCCAATGCTATCGGCGCCGACTCCACCACAGCATGGACCACCATCGGCACCGAAGGAGCCTTCTTCGGAGCCGAGGGGGAAGAGTCTGAGCTGCACACTTCCACCGGCTCCGAAGCCATTGGAACCGATGGAGGTGATTCACCTCTCGATACTCCAACTTGCGGCTCCGAAGGCAATGGAGCTGAGGTAGGAGGTATCGAGGCAGACCCTTCGCCCCTCGGCCCCGAAGTCAGTGGAGCCGAGGAAGAAGAGGTCAATTTTGTCTTTTTAGAAGTCGGCCCCGACGGACTTGTCGGAGCCGACGATCTTTTCTTTTTGGAAGCAACAGGTGGATTTAAGGCTTCCTCAAAAGAAGGTTTGATAAGCCCTTTCAATATTAACTTGTTCTTGTGTTCTTGAAGAACTCTAGAGGAGAATGCATGACAGACGCTACAAGTCTCTTGCAGATGTTTCGGCCCCAAACAATACACACAGACTGAATGACTGTCTGTAACGGACATTTTATAATTGCACCGAGTGCATTTTTAAAACCTGACTTTTGTTCCTTAGACATGATACAGGCCACAACAAGTAAAACTCTATGGAAATCTTACTCTACCACAACAAGTATAGCACTATACACAAAATGCGCCAACTGAAAAGCGCGAGACACACTGGCGCGAGTACTGGTGAAAGTTTACCTCACAACAATAAGAAACAAGTTAAACGGCCCAAAGCCCTCTAATTTAAACGGGCTTTGCCCGAAAAACAACTAACCAAAAGTTAATTAAACTAATAGCACTCAAAGGTAGGGCAAAGGCCCTCTAACTTAAACGGGCCTCGCCCGACTGAATAAAATTAATTTTTGGAAGCACTCACGCACTCAAAAAAAAATTAAGAAATAGTAAGAAATAGTAAGAAATAGCTGTTAAAACAGCTGTTTGGTTAATATAGACAAAAATTCCCTAGGTCAAGGACCAATAAGGTAAAAAGAACCACTTAGCTCCAGCCAAGTCGAGACCACGTCCAGCTTGTTAAGCGGCAAACGAGATCTGGGGAAGCAGGTGTAGTGCATCCTGGGATAGGGAGTAGCCCAGCCAATGAGAGACTTTGTGCTAGTGTATTAGTTGCCGAGTCGGAGCCGATGGATCGGCTCCGAACCCATCTGTTATGAATGTAGGCGAGATAGGATCCCATTACATCATGCCTTCTAACTACAAACAGTTTAGTGTCAGTTTTGATCATTTTATCTTTTTCCCCAATTTCAGAGTGCAATCATGGCAGTTCATGAACAACAAATATATTCCTAGTTAAGTGTATTATACTTGGCAACACTGGTGGCACACTGCAGTTAACAGCTGTCTTTCACACTGCATCTTCACTTTCACAGATATGCAAATTACTCTAAATGTTTTCTTTCCAGCACTAATCAGTTGGTAATGTAGTATACAAACTCAATCTACAGTAGGGCTATCATTAAGGTGATTCACTCATCCATATTTTTCTCCTTAAAAGTGATAAGTCCATCAGTAGACAGATATTTATTACACTTCTATGCCAAGCACTATACACCTAAGAATCTCCACTTGAGTATTACATTTTATTTATTTATTTTTACTTATTGTCTAACTGAGTAACTGATTGCAATGCATTCTGGTTACTTTGAAATAAAACTTTGTGGAGACTACAGAAAACCCACTACTACATCTTCAGAAGGTGAGGCTGGATGATATTCCAAAAACATGTATCTGGAGCATTTCTCCCCGGGCCTCCGCTGAAAACAGGCACTGTGGTACCTAGTCGGACATTCCCGGTCAACAAATGTTAAATAAAAAATAAAATAAAAATAAAATACAGAATCAGGGAGTAAGTGGACAGCTGTTCAGCATGCAGAAAATACAAATAACTTTTTAACACGTAATAAATATGGTTCCACTGGAGTAACGAAAATAAAATTGCATATTTTAGCATCAGAAAACTCACTTTACATGATAACATACATACATACAGCAAAAAGAAATGGCAAAAAAAAAACATTTGCTTTTGATCTTTAAATGCTTTGTAGTGCACGGAAGGCGGTGATTACATACCAATATCTGGAACAAGACAAATCAGTTAAGTGCTACCGTAACACAAGACTTGACCTTAACATTTCATCCCCCCGCTTAACTTGTTTAAGGCCAGGTCTCACATTGGGCAATTGACCAGCAAAAACAGAAGTAAAATAAAAAAAAAACAGATTTCTTTCTGCCTGCTATCTGTAAAAGTAACATGTATCCGACTTCCTATTAAAAACGTAGAAAGTAGCTAGAACAACAGAATTGTTCTGCTGTATTCTCTGAAGGATATGAAGTCTGAAACTGAAATGCGTGTCACTATTTCGTGAATTCAAGCCTCAGTAATTTGTCCAAAAATCATATTTTATGAGGAACAGACCAAACATATAAGCAAAAATCTTGGCATTCTGTGAAAATCTGGACAATTGACAGTAATGGCAAGGTGAGTGTAAACATACTAGACCGTGTTACACTGATGTTCTTCTGACAGTGCTTAATAAGAGCTTTACAGTTTTGAAAGCTGGTAAAACACTCAGCCTTTTTTTCTGTGGCTAGAAGTACATGGAGTAGATAAAGACCCATGCACTCCAAAGAATTATGACTGGGTCTCTGATCATGACCTTTAAATATGTATTTGAGACATAGATGCAAATTGCCATCCATGTCTCAAACACGTTATAACCAGGTTTGATCAGTGACCCAGTCATAATTCTACAAATCTGTTATATCAGGCTTGTGCCCAACACTTGTGCAGAATGATTCTATAACATCAGAAACAGGATACCTTGTCAGGGAACTTTATTTTTTTTTGGGTTAAACAGTTTTGCCATTACAGAAATTAACTAAATAAAAAAGAAGTTATGTACTCACCACAACATTCCATGTGAGTTGTTCATCTCACCTTCATTCTTACTGATGGGTTCGGAGCCGATCCTTGGCTCCGACTCGGCCAACTGCAAAAGCTTAAGTTCTTCAACCAGCTCGAGGACAACTCCTTATCCCATGATGCACCCTGATCTTCCCTCAGATCATGTTTGCCGCCTGACTACCTATTAGTATAAATATGCCACTCAGAGAGCTGGATAAGAGACAATGTACCATATAAGAAAGGTGACAGACCTCAAGTAGACTGGATGGGGGTTGGAGGGTGGGATGTAAGAATGAAGGTGAGATGAACAACTCACGTGGAATGTTATGGTGAGTACATAACTTCTTTATGTGAAGTTGTTCTATCTTACCGTTCATTCTTACTGATGGGTAGTGTCCCAAGCATCATCTTTTTCGGGTAGCTCATGGGAGAATATTCCTCAGAACTGTAGAACCAAAGGAGGTCCTGTCCCTGGAGGACTTGTTATTTTGTAATGAGTGATAAAGGTATGAGGTCTTGACCAGGCTGCACAAATAGAATCTAATGGTAACCTTGCAGAAAAGGCTAATGAGGTTGAAACAGTTCTAGTAGAGTGGGCCTTTATTTTTTGTTACAAGGGAGCATTCTCTGAAGTATAAATGAAGGAAATGCAATCAGATAGCCATCTTGACAAGGTTACTTTTGTCACTGGGGCACCCTTTTTTGACTCTGAAAAGGAATAAAGAGCTGAACCGTTGATCTGAATTGTTTCGTTTTTATCTAGATAAAATCGGAGTTGTCTATGAACATCAAGTTTGTGCAGCATGTGTTCCATCTTATTTGTGCACTGAGGAAAGAAAACGGGCAACTCAAAGGATTGGTTAAGATTGTCTCTGAACAAACTTTTGGTAAAAAGGATGGATTAGTTCTGAGTGAAACTATGTCATTATGAAAAATTAGATAAGGAGGTTTGATGGTCAAAGCCTGCAACTCAGAAATCCTCCAAGCAGAAGTAATGGCCATCAGAAAAATAGTCTTCCATGAAAGGAATTTCAGAGGACAGGATGAGGCTGGTTCGAAAGGAGATAATATGATTCTGGAGAGAACAAAATTTAGATTTCATGGCATGACTGGAGCTCTGTTTGGTGGCCTCTAATGAATGGTACCTTTAAGAAAGGCTTTAGCGAGTTGATGTGACATGACATTGGAGCCTTGGAAGCCAATATGAAAGTTCTAGATTGCTGCTAATTGAACTCTGATGGTAGCTGCAGCAGCTCCTTCATTAAAAAGTTTAGTTAGAAATTCCAATATAGATGGGATTGGAGCTAGATAAGGATCAACATCATTCCGAGATGCCCATAAAGAAAATCACTTCCATTTGCTAAGATATAACTTTCTGGTGGATGATTTATGAGAGGAAGTTATAATATGTTGGGCCTCAGCTGAGAGGTTGTAAATCCTGGCTATTGTGGGAACTGGAGCATCCAAGCTGTCAGTTTGAGGGAATGAAGAGAAGGATGAAGAGCCCACGATAAATGGGTTAACAGATCTGGAACTGGGTCCAGGATCCAGGGTTCTTCCAAGAGATGAGGCTGGAGGAAGGGGAACCAAATTTGCAGAGGCCAGTAAGGGGCTATTAAGATCATGGTCCTTCCCAGAATTTTTGCTTTCTGTAAAACTTTGGGAATCAGAGGGAAGGGAGGAAAGGCATAAAGGAGACCCAGGGGCCAATTGTGAACCAGTTCATCTCTTGGGGCATCCCCCCGGCGGGGGAATCTGGACAAAGTACCTGCTGCATTTCGTGTTTGTTGGGGTTGCAAAGAGATCTCAGCAAGGCTAGCCCCACCTGTGGAATATCCTTTCCGCTACTTGTTTCTTTAGGGGCCACTTGTGAGGCAGTAGAATTGCCCTACTTAGCTTGTCCGCTATCATATTGGAGTTCCCCGGGATGTGCATTGCTATCAGAAAGCGCTGGGTGGAGGTTGCCCACTGCCATACTCTCAGGGCCTCTCGACATAGGGGATAAGATTTGGTTCCTCCGGATTTGTTTATGTACCAGACCACTGACATGTTGTCTGTCTGAATTGCAATTGTTCCCAGAGGTAGAAAAGCTTGAAAGGACTGCAGCGCTAGATTACCACTTATTTCCAGAACATTTATATGCAGATGAGCCTCGTGTTTCTTCCATGTGCCTTGGCTGTTATTCCCTGATAATGCCCCTCCACCCAATCAAGGAAGTGTCCGTGGTCACCGTGGCTATGGGATTGGGTACAACGAATGGCCGTCCCCTAGATACACGTTGAGATGTCAGCCACCATTGAAGGTCCTTCTTGCACGTATTCGTTATGATAATTTGGTGTGACACTGGAAGTTCCGGAATGGACCATTGAGAGAATAGGAGCCATTGTAGAACTTGCATGCCCATTTGAGCGAGGGGAATGGCAATGATTGCTGCCACCATCGATCCAAGCAATTTCAGCAACATTGAGACTGGGGTTTTTTCCTTGGAAGCAGGTCTAATATTTGTTTTTGTAAGAGACAAATTCTTTCTGGAGGCAGACTTAATGTAATTGAAAATATGTTTAGTTCTGCTCCTATAAAGACGGTCTGTTGCGATGGCGATAAGGCAGATTTTTCTGAGTTGATGGTAATCCCCAATTGATTGCAGAGATTTAAGGTTGTGTCTCTTGCATGAATAAGTTGATGCTTGGTGATGGCAGATCTAGATATGGAAACATCTGGAATCCCAAACGTCTCAGGTGAACGGTGACTACTGCCATACATTTGGTAAACACTCTGGGGGCTATAGTGAGACAAAAGGGCAGAGCACGAAATTGATAATGGCTGGTTCCCAGATGGAAGAGTAGATGATCCCTGGATGGTCTGTCCATCTTTATGTGGTAGTACGCATCCTGAAGATCTATAGAACACATCCGATTGTCTTTCACCAGAAAGGGGAGTATTGACTGAAGCATGACCATCTGGAACTTCATCTTTTTTACTGACTTGTTTAGCCTGCTTAGGTCCAGAATACATCTCCAGTCCCCTGTTTTCTTTGGAAATAAAAAGAACCTTGAGTAAGTTCTGGATCCTCTCTGGTCTTCTGGGACTGGATGGATGACTCTTTTGTCCAGCAACCTTTGGACCTCTAAGGCTGCTTGGTCCCTGTGACTGGGTGGAACATCTGGGATTTTCCTTACTAGAGGGGCTGGAGTGGCAAAGGGAATTTAGTATCCTCTGGATATTATGCTTTGTACCCAGCTGTCTTTTGTTATTTTTAGCCAGGTGTCTAGGTACAAAGATAGGGGCCCCCTCACTGCCTCCAGAGATGAGCAGTCAGGCCTCCTCTCAGGAGCGTTGATAGGGCTTGCCAAAGAACTGATCTCTGTCACCCGTGGGCAACGTCTTCCATTATTACCCCCTCCTCTGCCTCTAGAGGGAGTTTCACCACGAGTGTTCTGGAAAGATCCTTGAGATTTGCAGAACCATATCTTTCCACCTTCCCTCCCTTTGGGGTAAGGTTTATTCGGGGTTGGAAAACATACTCCAACAGCAGACAAGGTCTTTCTGTCTTTTTCACTCCTGGTAAGTGTTTCCTTTACCTTAGGTCCAAAAAGGGATGAACCATCAAAGGGAGTGTTAATGAAGGAAGACTTAAAGGGTTCTGTAAAGGAACACAAGCGCATCCAGGAATGTCTCCTGAGAGCGATTCCTGTACCTGCTACTCTGCTTTTACCATCAGCTGCATATGACAACAGACGCATAGAAGAGCTCTTTATCGAATTAAGAGTGGAGAGCTGGGAAGTTACCTTGTCCGAAACTCCCACAGCTACTGAACCCTGCAGGATGTCTCCTAGGCAGGTGAACTAAACATACGCTTCCCATACCTGTCCATAATCCTGGATTCTTTATTAGGAGGATGAACAGATGAAGAAGTCTCCGATAATTCCTTCTTGGTGGCTACTGCCACCACCATAGCATCAACAGGTACTCCTTTAGTAGTTAAAGTCTGTCTTGAGGGCTAGTTAAAAATTTGTTATGCCTCTTGGTGACAGGCTCCATGGTGTCTGGGGACTCCCATGCCCTTTCAGTGAGTAATTCAAGCAACTCATCAAAAGGTGGAGACACCCAAGAGGTGGAGGGTTGAGACCCAAAAGCCTTCAGGAGGACTGACTCATCATCAGAAGTGTTAAGGGATTTCCAGCCACCCCTCTGTTTAAGAATCTTTAAGATATCTGCAAAGGAGATATCTTCTGAGGGGGACCGTGGGGATGCTTCTGCCTCATCCAAGTCAGTATCTGAAGTGACTGACTCCTGTGGGGAGTAAAGATGCTTCCTCTTGCAGAGTCACTTCCTAGGCACTTCTTCAGTGGGAGCTTATGGAGAGGTCTCAGAAGAACATGGCTCACCCAATGGGGCTTCCTGAGGCTCAGGATCTCTACGCTTCAACAGAGTGTGTGTTGAAGAGGCAGACACCGGTGCTTTCAGGGAGGGAGTTGCTTGAACTGATGGAGCTGTCATTGGAGCGGACAAAGCCCTCCTCATAGACTCAAAGGCTCCTCGGTCCCTACGAGAGGAATCCCTCAGATCCGAAGATTCGATGGAAACCGTCTTCACCAGTACGGAGGGCTCTGAGCCAGAGGTTGGGGCTGAACTCACTCGAGCTGAAGCCCCGAGAGGTAAAGTTGGCACTGACAAGTTGGTCCTACTATTCTCCTCGGACCCGACCGGTAAGTGTCGGCCCCAAGATCCATTGGTTGGCGCCGAAGACATCAGGGCAGTTGGGGCCGAAAAACCTAGAGTAGGTGACAGACCCAAGGGTTCCACAACCATCAGTTCTGCGCTCTCCGGCTCCGAAACGTCCATGTATATCGGAGGAGGAACAGAAGATGTTGGAAGAACTAAGGTCAGCTCTGAAGCCCCCTGGGTCGGTGCAATAAAATTTTTGCCAGCGCCAGTATCTGTAGAAGCTTCTTTACCACATGGTCCACATCCAAATCAGATAGTCTACTTGAGGCCCGTGAGGAATATGACGAAGCCACGGACTGTAATATGGGAGACTTGAAAGTAGGACATACCAGCTCCAAACCATAATGACAGTTGGTTCCGAAGGCTGTGGAACCAATGTTGAAGCTTTACTAGAAGCTGATTTAGAAGTAGATGGGCTTTTTGTCAGTTCCAATGTCTTTTTGGAGTGCTTGTCTGACTTATCCAGCGACTCTTGAAAAGAGGATTTCAGCAAACCCTTATCCATAAGCTTTCTTTTCCTCTCATGCAGCACTCTGGAGCTAAAGGAGTGACATATAGCACAGCTTTCTTGTAGGTGTACCTCACCCAAACAGTAGACACGTTCAGTATGTCCATCAGTTATAGACATCTTTTTTCCACATCTTGGGCATTTTTTGAAGTCAGACTTGGCTTTTTCCTTCTCTTGCTGGGACATATTTCCAAAGACAAATACTAAGTATAGTCAAACACAGCAACAACACCCTATAAAAAGAGAGGGCTCTAACAATAATATGCACACACAAAGAACTAGCAAAGCCTTAAGAAAAGAAGGCTCTAATAAATTTAGCTAATAATGCAAATATTTATCTGCCCTATATAAAAAGCAGGGCTGTAATTTACCAACTAACACACACCACACACAAGTAATACTATAGAAAAGACTTAAAGGCCTTAAAACATGGCCACTAACATCTAATTATAATATTATAAAAAAAAAAACAACTAGGTGCCCTGAGGGAAAAAAAAGGGCTATAATCTAATATAAAGACACTCTGTATAAATATTCGAGATAAAGAGAAAAAAATGGGCCTAAAAACATGGCCACTAATTAAAAAGACCACTAAATACCCTGTAAAAAAAGAAGGGCTATACTCTAAGATAAACACGCTCTCTATATGATATGAAAATAAGAGAAAAAAAGGGGCCTAAAAACATGGCCACTAATTTCTCAGTAATTAAACTAACTGAGATAGGGAGAAAAGAAGGCCTAAAACAACATCCCTAATAAATAACTATATTATCTAAGTGATATCAGAAAAGACTAAACACTCTATTTAAATGACTAAATAAGCTACTAAGCTGTTTTAACAGCTATAAATTTGAGAAAAATAGTTATTCACTGGCCAGAACTGGTGAACATCCCGATCAAGTTGCAGTGGCAAAAGAGATCTGAGGGAAGATCAGGGTGCATCATGGGATAGGGAGTTGGCCTCGAGCTGGTTGAAGACCTTGAGCTTTTGCAGGTGGCCGAGTCGGAGCTGAGGATCGGCTCCAAACCCATCACTAAGAATGAATGGCGAGCTAAACAACTTCACATCACCAGTTTAATCAACTGAAGCCAGCTTAGATACACCCAAACTCTTATAACGGCTGAAGAATTTAAGACGGTACGTGCTCACTGTAGCTGTGACTGATTTTTGCAAATTAGATATGGAGCCAGTCATAGCTCAGGGAATGTATGTCATTCGTAAATGCTAAAAGAACAAAAAATGTCTAGTCTTGGATGCCCTGTGAAAAGACTTTGTACTCATCCAGCTCTATGAAGACAGTTACTAAAATATAACGTAATAATTTCTAGCTAACCTTGACAACTGGAAAACATATAACAGTGCATTCTTAAACAAAAAAGAAGGTGAAAAACAATCTGAAGGAACCTGACCGCTTGGACAAGCAAATAGTATGAAATCAAAATCTTTTCACTTACAAAATTATGAAGACAATTTCATGGATGCAGCTGCTGTTCTAGACCCCTCAGCTAGCAGGAGTTACATATATAAGTGACTGGAGAGTGGTGTCATAATGCAGAAGACACATAATAATTGAATAACAGAATATGAGGTGATACTCAATAACAGCATTAAACTAAACAGAAGACACATGATAACTTCCAGAATAAAAACTTACAGTAACACATTCATCAAAGGGATGGTTTTCTGTCATAAAGAGATTCACACGGGCCTCAGCTGTTCCATCTGTAAGCCAATTATAGCTTTCAACTGTGATAAAACAAACATAAAACATTAAACCAGTCCAGAACTGTATCATACTAGCAATGTAGTTAAACAAGAATGTTATTGTGATTTATGAAGGACAGTAATAACTCAGCCTACCATATTTCTGGAAGTGTTCTTGTGGACCTTCCAAATTTGCTCTGACTGCATTTCTAACCATCGTATATGCCCATTCCAATATATGATCAGAAAGCTTTGTTTCAATGGAAACTACATTGCTGCCTTCAGCTAGCCACGACTGCACTGTTTGAACATTCTATAATAGACAGAAAGACAAATCATGTAACACACAGTAGAGCTAAATAATTAATGGTAGATAATTAATAAGAGATGAAAAGTACAATTGTGTTATTAGGTACTTATCATAAATGCAGGTCTTCTAGAAGAGGTCACTGTTACAGTACGTCATAACATTTGCATTTACCCACTCCCCACATTGCATTCTGTTTGTAAGGGTTTCTTCCCAGTAGTGCCATTTCCCCTGCAAAGAACCAATGCGCCATTTTATATCCCATGATGTTTCTCTTTTGTTCTTCAAGCAGGTAGTCCTTGTAGATAGGGATTCTTCCGGGACAAGTACAACTGTACTAATGAATGTTATGGAACTCATGAATCCATAAAAAATGTACATAACTGTTATTCTTGTTAATATGCAAAGTTAAGTGCTGAAAGAATAAAAACAGCTCAAGTACTTAACATATTATAAATACGTGCAGGTAAGTCTATTTTCTATTTATCTGATACAAAATCTCAATGCTAAAGAAGGGGAAAGACTATAATGTTTGTCAATGCAGCTGTATGCACTAAAGAAAAAAAAAAACAAACAAAACTCTGGCAAAACATTCTGAAGCTATTTGTTAAGTAAACAAAAATGATGATGGGGTATCTATCCCATTGACTATTACTCTGTGTGCATTTGAAGTTTAAATACAAAACCTTAAAAGTAATTAGTAATTCTTTGTAATACTAAATACATGTACGGTCATCCTTCTTGTATGTTAATTAATAAGAACTCCTGTAAGATTTCCTACATCTTAATAAGTAAACACATGAGTACAATACAGTTATGAAGTATAACTCCAAAAGATGTTCCTGTTATGTATCTCATAAGTAAAACATGTATAAAATACATCTTCCTAATAATAAATATGAAAATAAACTTTCACCGTGTTGGGGGAAAGGCAGCTTTACTGTTGAGCCTTATAGTTATAGTGGCCTCTTTAGAGGTTCTCCTGTTCTAAGTACCCTGCTCACAAATGTACAATCTTCTTCAGGAAGGATCGCTGAAACAGCAAACTATGATATTTGAGTAGATTCACAAGCAGTAATATGTTTCTTTGGGAGGTACAATTGTATAAAAATGTCGTTTTACACAGTAGTGTTAAAATGAAATAATGAGACTTGTGGCCTGTAAAGTGTGTGATCCCAAATCATTCACATTAGCATTAGGATTAAGAGGACTGATATTTAAGTCATAAAATGATACACAGTATTAAAATGGTGTATACAAAAATGCCTAGATTACAACTGAAAGCAACAAAATGCACTTAACATTAAACATCATCATCCTCAACAATCACTGTCAACCGCCTTTTTCCCAGTTTTATACATGAGGTTTGGGTGTCGTGTCAACTATCGCCATCTTTCTCTATTCAGTGTCATTCTCATGCCTTCTTTGACACTCACGCCTGACTGTTGCAGGTTTTCTCTCACACAATTCATCTACCTCTTTGCTGGATGCCCTTGTTTACTCTTGCCTTCTTCCTATCTGTCCCAAATCTTATTCACCATGTTATCTTGTCTTTCCTGTACATGTGCCTGAACCCTGTAATCTGTCCTCCTTGATGTTTTCTGGAATTGGAGCTACTCTGGCTTCTGCTCTTATGCCCTCATTTCTTTATCTGTCTCACAGTGTGTATCCTACCACCTGTCTCAGGCACTTTTCCTCCATTGCCACAAGCTTCCTCAACTGTTTTGCCTCTACTGCCCAGGTTTCTGCACTATACAGTAGTACTGGTTGAACCACTGTTTTGTACGTCTTACTTTTCAGTTTCTTTGGCATTCCTCTGTCATATACTACACCTGACTCTGCCAGTTGGCTGCAGCCCGTCTGATTCTAGCTTTGACCTCCTCATCCAGACTTCCCTTCTCACCCACACCTCCCAGATACTTGAAGCTGTTAACCTGTTCCAGTATTTTCCCTTCTAGCTCAATTGTCAGCTTCTTCTGATTTCCCCTATTTGCTGCCATTACAACTGTTTTATCAGCATTCAGTTTCATCCCATGTACCTTCAGCTTTGCATTCCCCTATCCTTTGCTGAAGTTCATGCTCAGAGTCTGCATATAATTCCAAATCATCTGCATACAGCAGTTTTGCTGATCTGTCCCCTCCAGCCTGTTTATTGATGTACTTCATCATCGGTATGAACAGCAGTGGGCTCAGAGCTGAACCCTGATGCTCACTCTCTGGGAACCCCTCTGTGAGACAAAACACCATTCATACTTACGTCACTGGGTCTTTGTACACAGCTTGCATGAATTCTACCAATGTTTCTGGGACTTCGAACCACCACAGGACTGCCCAAATCAGCTTTCTTGGGACATTCTCATATGCTTTCTCCAAGTCTAGGAATGCCCATTTGGTCTCTTTCCTCATCTCTTAGCTACTTCTCAACTATCAGTCTCACTGCAAACATCGGGTCAAATGCGCTGCATCCTAATCTGAATCGAATTGTTCATCTCTCATCTGACTTTCTACTACTCTGTGTATTCATTTTTCAATTACCCGCTCCAGAACTTTCATGCAATGTGACAGGAGTTTGATACTCTCTCTACTGCCCACAGTTGTTTATGTTCCCTTTGTTCTTGAACACTGGCACTAGTATGCTTATTTTCCAGTCATTTTGGGATACGCCTTTCTCTGCACACTGCTATAATTACCCTTAGTAGCCATTTTTCCTCTTTCTTACCCAGCATCTGCTGTGACCTCTTTTGAGCCTGCTGTTTTCCCTGACTTCATGTTCCTTAGTGCTGTTCTTACTCCCTCTATGGTGGGCTCCTCCTCTTCTCTCATCACAGGCTGTGCCTGGAGTAGTACAGCTTCTGTGGGGTTTTCTTAATTCAGAAGCTACTGAAAGTACTCCTTCCATCTGAATTTGATGTCCTGTGGACTGGTGACAAGGTTGTTGCTAGCAACCCTTACGAAGGGTGTCTATCTTCTTTATCTCTCTGTCTTTGATTGCAACCTGATATATTTTCTTTGTGCCATCTACTGACTCACTTTCCAGAAGTTGGCAGAGTGCTTCAAATGCCTTGCTTTTTGTTACTGCAACTCCTTTCTTAGCCTCTTAGTTAGCCAAACAGTATTCCTTCCTAGTCTGGTCCAGCTTTTCCATCTCTCTCTTTTTCCTGCACATTTTCCTTCTTCTGATGACCTCCTGTACTTCTGCATTCCAGTTTACCTTATTTCCATACCTGGCTCTGCCACATATCTGTTCTGTAGTCCTCACATATGCTGTTTTGAGGTGCTGCCATTCTTCTACACTTCTACAATTCCCTCTTCTTCTTGAGGTGCTAGAGCCCTGAGTAATTCTTTGAACTATTTTGCTTTCTCTTCAGTCAAATTCCAGATGTTCAGCTTAGTCTCTGTTAACCATAAAGCTGTTCTGACCACTACTTGCAGCTGATTGTGGCATCCAGTAGTTTATACTGTGGGTCGACTGTTTCACTGGGGATGACTTTGTAATCACTGATTCTTCCCTAGTGTCCTTTTCTTATTATGAGGAATTCTACATGAGTTGTTGGCTACTATCAAGCAATTTGCCAAACAGAAGTCTAAAATGGCCTCTCCTTCTTTATTCCTGTTGCCCCACCCATTTGGACCTAGGCAGTCTTTATATCCAGTTCTGCCTGTCCTGATATGTGCATTCAAGTCACCCATTATCAATACCAATTCTTGTTGCCCTGTTTTATTGACTAGGTCCTGAAACTGCTGTCTGAATGCACTCTTTTCCTCACTATCTCAACCTGCTGTGGTGAATAAACTAAGATTATGAATTCATAGGTAGGTACTAGGCTATTGGCCCTGGGGCCATTATAAGCCTAGCCAAAAAGATACCCTGACTTTTGCCACCCAAGAAAATTATTTTCCTGTACCCCTGTCAAGCAGGGCCACAGAAGTGATCGCTAGGGTGAATTTCCTATTTCCCATCCAATCATCAAGACTTTTCTTGAAGAGTGCTAATAAGGAGCTCTGTTTGACATAGATAGGTAGTCTGCTCCAGAGTATGGGAAGTCTCTGGAACAGGAATCTATCCCTCCAGCATGTTCTGTTTATTTTGGTGACAAGGTTTAGGTCCCTAGAGCGTGTAGCTTTTAGGGATTGGGATTTCTTTAAGTGGAGCATGTTCAACAGCTCTGGGTTTGACATAGCTTTGTGTGTTAGGCAGAGATCGCCTCTGAGTAGGTGATATGCGATGGAGTGTTTTGAGACGGTCTGCATAGGGCATCTGTTTGAGGCCAGTAATCCTCTTTGTGAGGTATTTCTGTGGCCTTTCCAGTTATTGTAGATGTCTTATGAGGTACATACCAAAAGGGGCATTGTACTCTATAATGGGTCTAATGAGTGATGAGTAGAAGGGAATAATGACCTCTTTTTTTCTGGATGAGAAACCTTTTGTGATGACGTGAGCCACGTAGAAGGATTTCCTGACCACTGTGGCGATGTGATTATCAAAGGAGAGATTACTGTCCACCTGTGTCCCAAGGTCTCTTATCATACCGTCATAAGTAGCACCTACTGTAAGCTCAAGGTAGTCTGGGTACAGATTACAGCGTAGCAATCTCCGAGTAAATTTACATCCAAGGGATGCCATCTTATCCGGGACAGAAGCTCTGCATGGGCCGTGTTGCTACTAGTTTGAATCCATCCCACTCACCACCTGATTGGCGCTGGAAGCCAAGGAATTAACTCTGAAAGAGAATACCTAAACCATCGAGAACCTTTTTGAAAGAATACATGACTTAACCCGTAGTCCCAGCCTAGCCTACCATGTGCCCTGAAGCCAAGCGGTCTCAACCTAGACCCGTAAAGAAACTGAACTTTTGGATCCTGCTAGCTCGTCTGCTAGAGGATGTGCTTTGGAGCCAGTAACCGATGAGTAACTACCCAACCCCTCTCGGTCTATCGAAAAATGAAATGGGTCTGCTCCGAGCAGAAGAGTAAGCGAGCCGAAAGTATCGGCTCCAAGGAAGGAGACCTCGACCTCTTCCTGGAATGAGCCATCGGACCCGATATTACAGATCCTGTCGGCGCCGACTTCGGAGCCGACAGACGCTCGATGTATCGGCTCCAGCCGGAGCCGATACAGCCACCAAAGTAACGGTGTCGGAGCCGATCGGAGCCGACACCGATGCCTGTGCCACATGGGTGTCGGAACCGATCGGAGCCGACATCGAAGTGGTCAACAGATTCGGCACCGATAGCCACGGGCGCCAAAGCTTTGTCGAACCAGAATCGGCTCCAGCCGGAGCCGATCTCGACCAATACGAGTCGGAGCCGAGGCCGCAGGCTTAGAAACAGAAGCCTGGGCCTTGGCAGGTTTAGTTGATTTTGGTGGAGCCAACTTAGCCGGAGAGCCCTCCGGCTTAAGAAGGCCCCTAAGAATCAACTTATTACGTCTCTCCTGCAGGACTCTCTGGCTGAAGGAGTGACAAATAGCACAGGAGTCCTGCAGGTGAAGAGGGCCCACACATCAGGCAAGAAGTGTGACCGCCTGTCAGAGACATCTTCTGACAGCACGAGTCACACTTCTTAAAACCCGAGACCCTCTCCTTAGACATAGTGTTGAACACACACACACACAACACCAGTCTAAATTAACTTACACAAATACCAAAAAGGTATTCTATAAAATCCAACACACACACACCCTAACAGGGGATGGATAGGGAAAAAATTGACTAACAAAAAATTAAAGGAGACAGGAAAATTCTGTCAGAAAGGGTAGAATATAACTTAAACTATCAATAAAAGAGTTTTTTTGACTAAAAAAGGGGCTTGAATCACAAAAGTGAACAACTTACCAGGAGCTGGTAAAAAGAAGACCTCCCAAGCGAAGCGGCAAACGAGATCTGGGTACTTACTGCCTTGCATCATGGGATATGGGGCTGCCTCGAGCTGGTAAAAGGAGTTCTCGAGCTAAAGCAAGTGCCGAGTCGGAGCCGAGGATCGGCTCCGAACCCATCAAGCAAGAATGAAGGCGAGATTGACAACTTAACATATGTCGTTTTACACAGTAGTGTTAAAATGAAATAATGAGACTTGTGGCCTGTAAAGTGTGTGATCCCAAATCATTCACATTAGCATTAGGATTAAGAGGACTGATATTTAAGTCATAAAATGATACACAGTATTAAAATGGTGTATACAAAAATGCCTAGATTACAACTGAAAGCAACAAAATGCACTTAACATTAAACATCATCATCCTCAACAATCACTGTCAACCGCCTTTTTCCCAGTTTTATACATGAGGTTGGGGTGTCGTGTCAACTATCGCCATCTTTCTCTATTCAGTGTCATTCTCATGCCTTCTTTGACACTCACGCCTGACTGTTGCAGGTTTTCTCTCACACAATTCATCTACCTCTTTGCTGGATGCCCTTGTTTACTCTTGCCTTCTTCCTATCTGTCCCAAATCTTATTCACCATGTTATCTTGTCTTTCCTGTACATGTGCCTGAACCCTGTAATCTGTCCTCCTTGATGTTTTCTGGAATTGGAGCTACTCTGGCTTCTGCTCTTATGCCCTCATTTCTTTATCTGTCTCACAGTGTGTATCCTACCACCTGTCTCAGGCACTTTTCCTCCATTGCCACAAGCTTCCTCAACTGTTTTGCCTCTACTGCCCAGGTTTCTGCACTATACAGTAGTACTGGTTGAACCACTGTTTTGTATGTCTTACTTTTCAGTTTCTTTGGCATTCCTCTGTCATATACTACACCTGACTCTGCCAGTTGGCTGCAGCCCGTCTGATTCTAGCTTTGACCTCCTCATCCAGACTTCCCTTCTCACCCACACCTCCCAGATACTTGAAGCTGTTAACCTGTTCCAGTATTTTCCCTTCTAGCTCAATTGTCAGCTTCTTCTGATTTCCCTATTTGCTGCCATTACAACTGTTTTATCAGCATTCAGTTTCATCCCATGTACCTTCAGCTTTGCATTCCCCTATCCTTTGCTGAAGTTCATGCTCAGAGTCTGCATATAATTCCAAATCATCTGCATACAGCAGTTTTGCTGATCTGTCCCCTCCAGCCTGTTTATTGATGTACTTCATCATCGGTATGAACAGCAGTGGGCTCAGAGCTGAACCCTGATGCTCACTCTCTGGGAACCCCTCTGTGAGACAAAACACCATTCATACTTACGTCACTGGGTCTTTGTACACAGCTTGCATGAATTCTACCAATGTTTCTGGGACTTCGAACCACCACAGGACTGCCCAAATCAGCTTTCTTGGGACATTCTCATATGCTTTCTCCAAGTCTAGGAATGCCCATTTGGTCTCTTTCCTCATCTCTTAGCTACTTCTCAACTATCAGTCTCACTGCAAACATCGGGTCAAATGCGCTGCATCCTAATCTGAATCCGAATTGTTCATCTCTCATCTGACTTTCTACTACTCTGTGTATTCATTTTTCAATTACCCGCTCCAGAACTTTCATGCAATGTGACAGGAGTTTGATACTCTCTCTACTGCCCACAGTTGTTTATGTTCCCTTTGTTCTTGAACACTGGCACTAGTATGCTTATTTTCCAGTCATTTTGGGATACGCCTTTCTCTGCACACTGCTATAATTACCCTTAGTAGCCATTTTTCCTCTTTCTTACCCAGCATCTGCTGTGACCTCTTTTGAGCCTGCTGTTTTCCCTGACTTCATGTTCCTTAGTGCTGTTCTTACTCCCTCTATGGTGGGCTCCTCCTCTTCTCTCATCACAGGCTGTGCCTGGAGTAGTACAGCTTCTGTGGGGTTTTCTTAATTCAGAAGCTACTGAAAGTACTCCTTCCATCTGAATTTGATGTCCTGTGGACTGGTGACAAGGTTGTTGCTAGCAACCCTTACGAAGGGTGTCTATCTTCTTTATCTCTGTCTTTGATTGCAACCTGATATATTTTCTTTGTGCCATCTACTGACTCACTTTCCAGAAGTTGGCAGAGTGCTTCAAATGCCTTGCTTTTTGTTACTGCAACTCCTTTCTTAGCCTCTTAGTTAGCCAAACAGTATTCCTTCCTAGTCTGGTCCAGCTTTTCCATCTCTCTCTTTTTCCTGCACATTTTCCTTCTTCTGATGACCTCCTGTACTTCTGCATTCCAGTTTACCTTATTTCCATACCTGGCTCTGCCACATATCTGTTCTGTAGTCCTCACATATGCTGTTTTGAGGTGCTGCCATTCTTCTACACTTCTACAATTCCCTCTTCTTCTTGAGGTGCTAGAGCCCTGAGTAATTCTTTGAACTATTTTGCTTTCTCTTCAGTCAAATTCCAGATGTTCAGCTTAGTCTCTGTTAACCATAAAGCTGTTCTGACCACTACTTGCAGCTGATTGTGGCATCCAGTAGTTTATACTGTGGGTCGACTGTTTCACTGGGGATGACTTTGTAATCACTGATTCTTCCCTAGTGTCCTTTTCTTATTATGAGGAATTCTACATGAGTTGTTGGCTACTATCAAGCAATTTGCCAAACAGAAGTCTAAAATGGCCTCTCCTTCTTTATTCCTGTTGCCCCACCCATTTGGACCTAGGCAGTCTTTATATCCAGTTCTGCCTGTCCTGATATGTGCATTCAAGTCACCCATTATCAATACCAATTCTTGTTGCCCTGTTTTATTGACTAGGTCCTGAAACTGCTGTCTGAATGCACTCTTTTCCTCACTATCTCAACCTGCTGTGGTGAATAAACTAAGATTATGAATTCATAGGTAGGTACTAGGCTATTGGCCCTGGGGCCATTATAAGCCTAGCCAAAAGGATACCCTGACTTTGCCACCCAAGAAAATTATTTTCCTGTACCCCTGTCAAGCAGGGCCACAGAAGTGATCGCTAGGGTGAATTTCCTATTTCCCATCCAATCATCAAGACTTTTCTTGAAGAGTGCTAATAAGGAGCTCTGTTTGACATAGATAGGTAGTCTGCTCCAGAGTATGGGAAGTCTCTGGAACAGGAATCTATCCCTCCAGCATGTTCTGTTTATTTTGGTGACAAGGTTTAGGTCCCTAGAGCGTGTAGCTTTTAGGGATTGGGATTTCTTTAAGTGGAGCATGTTCAACAGCTCTGGGTTTGACATAGCTTTGTGTGTTAGGCAGAGATCGCCTCTGAGTAGGTGATATGCGATGGAGTGTTTTGAGACGGTCTGCATAGGGCATCTGTTTGAGGCCAGTAATCCTCTTTGTGAGGTATTTCTGTGGCCTTTCCAGTTATTGTAGATGTCTTATGAGGTACATACCAAAAGGGGCATTGTACTCTATAATGGGTCTAATGAGTGTTGAGTAGAAGGGAATAATGACCTCTTTTTTTCTGGATGAGAAACCTTTTGTGATGAGGTGAGCCACGTAGAAGGATTTCCTGACCACTGTGGCGATGTGATTATCAAAGGAGAGATTACTGTCCACCTGTGTCCCAAGGTCTCTTATCATACTTTCTGCGTTAAGTAGACTACCACTTATGTGGTAGTTCATGGGTACAGAGTTTTTACCAAAGGGGATGACAATACACTTTTTGGCATTGAGCGTGAGGCCATGGCTTTGACACCAGGCATCTGTCTCAGTGAAGCTCTTTTGTAGTATGTCCACATCATTAGGAGTTTCAATTATGGCTCCTAGTTTGCAGTCATCTGCAAACTTTATTAGCTAAAGACCTTCTGTGTTAGCCTGTACCTCAGAGAAGTAGATACCAAACAGGAGAGGACCCAGGACTGAACCCTGTGGTACTCCACTTGTCACTGCTCTGAAGTCGGATTTGGAGTCTGCTACTTTCACACAATTCTGCCCTATCATTAGACTGGAGTCCGATTGCCATGAGTCTGTCACTAATTCTGATGACAATCCTCACTGCCTTCTGTAGCCTCTACCTCACCACAATTCCCACACCATTTCAAGCCTACCTTCCTCCTGAGTAGTAGACTCTGGATCCAAACCCAAGAGGCTTTGCTGAACTATCCTTCCATCCTGTCTCCTAGATATATAGGATATCCTTACCATCATGTCATCCATTTCCAAGCTCCATCCTGTCAGTGAATCTACAGTGAGTGTAGCAATTCTTAGTTAATGTTTCATACGTTGATTGGTTTTACATCTAGATCTTGCTCAACAGAGCTACCCCAGGTAACCCAAGCTGGGTAACCAGTAGCTTATTGACCCAGGGCTTCTGGGCTTTATGGCAGGCACACACTGTCCAATAGGGGCACATATCCCCCCTTCTACCATTAGTATGAGTCACTTGTGGAAGTCAGAAAGGCTGGGTCCTCAGCCCACTTATCCCCGTCAAATACCCATGCCTATATTCTATGCCAAAGGTCATATTAAAATTAAACACTCAAATGGCAACAAAAAAAAATCATGAGATGATAATTATTTTATATGTAAATTGTTGATTAGAAATGCAAAGATAGGAATACTGAATAAAATGCATATAGGCTTAAACAAAATATGCTGTGTGTGCAGGTAATAAAAAAAAAAAACAGCATGCAGAAGAATTCTTAGTACTGCCTGAACTTCCTTACTAATGAGATAAATTTACCCCACTCCAAGGGATGCCATCTTTATTCTTCTGGGACAGAAGCTGCTGTGCATCCCGGGCTCCGGTGTTTGCTACCTAGTATTTTGAACTCCTGCTAGTCCCAGCTCTAGCCTACCTGATTGTGCCCTGCTGGAAGCCAAGGAATTAACTCCTGAATAGAGAATACCTCAAACCACTCCCCGAGAATCCTTTTTTTTCCCCAGTAAAGAATACAATGAAACTTTTTAACTCCTGCTAGTCCCAGCTCTAGCCTACCTGATTGTGCCCTGCTGGAAGCCAAGGAATTAACTCCTGAATAGAGAATACCTCAACCCGCTCCCCGAGAATTCTTTTTTTTCCCCAGTAAAGAATACAGTGAAACTTTTGAACTCCTGCTAGTCTCAGCTCTAGCCTACCTGATTGTGCCCTGCTGGAAGCCAAGGAATTAACTCCTGAACAGAGAATACCTCAACCCACTCCCCGAGAATCCTTTTTTTCCCCAGTAAAGAATACAGTGAAAGTATGTCTTCTAATGCTGTTACTGCCTAGCTAAATACTTCTGCTAGGTAAAACAAGTAAACCTCCCAGATTAGCCAGCAGCCAAATCTTCTCCTTATTAGCCTCAAACTGTCCTTTCTTCCAAATCTCTTACCCTCTCACTCTGAATTAGGATAGCTCCATCCCATACTCCAGCTTCTTATCCCCCTTAGGGGATCTCGTTCTCCTGCTGCACTTACTTACATGGCCACTAGGTGGTGCCCTGTCAGCTAACTGCCCTGTATTCTTTCCTGTCTCTAGTGACTTCTCCTGATGCTGAGTTCCTAGACTTTCTGTAGTCTACCTCACCCTCTACCCTGTTTCCCAGTAAGTTCTAATTCTCACATCTCACTATACTCGTAGCCCAGTCTCTCCCTACAACCCTTCTACTTTTCCTCTAGTTTCTCCCAGAAACTCCCCTTACTTTCCTCCTTAATTCTACACACTTACCTTCTGATCTTCACACCTTACTGATTGTTCTCCTTCACTTTTTCTTATCCTCTCTGGCTCTTCCTGCTCCGTTCGCCCTGTGGGCTTACTCTGCTCCCCTACCCTACCCTACAAATCCCACCCACCACAAGTGCTCCTACATTTATACATCACAAGCCACACCCCCTACCCCTAATTAACCAATTAGCATCCAACCTTCCCCTAATACGTAACAAGAATGCACACCCATATTCCAAACACTCTTCACAATACCCTTCAGAATAGCCTATTCTGACTCTAATCTATCTCCTTAACAATTCCCTACCCTTTGCTGACATTCTATATTTCTTACTTAAAATGCCCTCACAACACAAACCTAATCTAACAATCCTTATTATATTACCTACTTTAATACTAAATCTTTCTATATAATTTAACCTTACTCTATATGAGAATGTATACTACAGGGAACTCCCACATTCTCTAAAACAAACACTGCCTCTCAGTCAACCAAGCTCACATAACCATGCTAACATCACCTCTACCTCTACCTACCTTTCCCCAAAGTATCATAGGCTAGCTCATATTTCCAGCCATCAACCAGAAAGTCCCTGAACAGTCTCTACAAAACCCTAAAGTTCTTACGTACCCTTCATCAACACCCATTACTCCACAGAGATATTCATCCCAACCCAGGGCCAAATAATAACATCCCACTAAAGTCCCACCAACCATAGCATACCCCCCTTTTACCTCTACTAAAGACCCTAACTCCTTATTCATAGCTCATCTTAACATACAGAGCTTAAATAACAAAATCAGCCAACTCCATGCTCTACTTGACACCCAATCCTTTGATGTCCTGTGTCTAACAGAAACCTGGCTTAAACCAGCGACAAAGGACGAGGAAGTCATCCCACCTGGTTATAATATAATAAGATTAGATTGTAGAACCAAAAAGGGTGGAGGGGTAGCAATTTTGTTTAAATCTTCCCTACAAGTTTCCATAGTAGACATACAACTACCCTTTGATAGTCATGCAGAAATCCTTATCTCTAAGCAACAGATCAATGCAAACAATTCCATTAATATAACATGCTCCTACCTCCCTCCAGGCAACAACATTGATATCCTACAAACCATCCTCGGTTGGCTCTCCTCTTCCTTCCCATAAGAAACCATCGTACTTGGTGACTTCAACATTGATTGGAATACCTGTACCTCAGCCCAACCTGCACTCCTTATAAATCTTTATGGCTTCTCACAAATTATCACCTCACCAACCAGAATCCATAAGCCTAGTGGAAAACAAAGCACCTTAGACTAGATTCTTGTAACTAACCACCCACACTCATATAGAGCTGATACCCTACCAGATGATTAAAGTGATCACTTCCTCACTTATATAATCAGGAAAAAAACATTCATTCCCAACAAAACCATCGTTAAAACTATACTTAGCAAATAGAATTTTAATCTAGTCAGCTTCCATGCTGAACTACAAGCTTGTGACTGGTCTCCCTTGAAACAACTTCCACTGGATGAAGCTGTATCCTTTTTTAACTCCAAATTCCTACAAATCCTGGAACACCATGCACCTACTAGAACCATAAGAACTAGCACCAAAACCGCTCCATGGCTCACCAAAGAGACTAAACAAAAAATCTGATTAAGAAATAAGATCTGGTCTAAACGGAGAATCACTAAAAATCTAACTGACCACCAGAACTATAAACAGTTAAGAAATGCCACTAAAAGATCAATATTCCTTGACAAAAATAACTACTACTTTAAACTTCAGCATAAACATCAGCAAAAACCTCAAATTTTCTGGTCAGCTATAAATAAAGTCTTACACCCAGGACACACCAAGACTCCAACCCCCGCAGGTCTCTCTTTAAACTCTTCAAATGAGATTGATAATGCCCTCAATACCTGCTTTACTGAAACTGCACAATCTCTTGCTAACTCTTTACCTCCTGCTAACTCTAACCTCCCATCCCACCCTGACTAGCATACCACCCCCCTTTCATCTAAAGCCAGTTCCTACATCTCTCATCTTTACCTTACTTACTAAACTTAAACCATATACCCCCTCAGCTGATCTCTTACCAGCTGAATATCTGCAGATTGCTGCAAAAGTACTATCCTACCCTATTTCTATGCTTATCAACAGAACCATTACTGAAGGCCTTATCCCATCTCTCTGGAAAATCTCTCACATTATCCCACTTCATAAAGGTGGTAACTCCATCGAACTTTCAGACTATCGCCCCATTGCCCTACTTTCTCCTCTAGCCAAACTAATGGAAAAATGTATCCACCAACAGCTACTTGATCACCTTCTCTTAAATAACCTTCTATCAGATTGTCAGCATGGCTTTAGGCCTTTTCATAGCACCACTACTGCACTTATCCTTCTCTGACTGCATTAACAAACATCGTAACAATAATAAGCTCTCTGCTGCACTTTTTATTGACCTTTCTAAAGCCTTTGATGTGGTTAACCATCAAATACTTCTAAACATAATAAATACTCTCTCATTCACCTCACAAACACTACAATGGTTCAAGTCCTACTTAGAACATAGACAGCAAGCTGTCATCTGGGACAATAACCTTTCCTCTCATCTTCATATTACTTTGGGGGTCCCACAAGGCTCTATCCTAGGACCTCTCCTCTTCTCTATATTCATTAATGATCTACATCTAACTATTCCTCAAGCCACCTGCATTCAATATGCAGATGATTCTATTCTAGTATGTACTGCCTCCTCTGCTCCTGAACTCCAAACCATTACTCAAACTGTATTTAGCTCAGTTGAGAATTGGCTCCTACAACATTGCCTCCTACTAAATGCCAAAAAAATTACCTACTGCTTTTTACTCCAACACTTAAGTCTTCCCCTATTCACCTCACTGTCAAGACCAGTAACGGCACTATCATTGCACCAGACCCAACTACCAAACTATTAGGCATACATCTTACCTTTGATTCACATATTAACATGACTATCAAAACTGTAAACAGAAAACTTGGCTCTCTCTATCGTATAAAATCTTTTCTTACCCCTGAAGCCAGAACCACCATTGCCCATACCGTCCTTATCTCTACCCTCCTCTATGCCTCTCCCATTTATATCAATCTCTCCAAAAGTAACCTTAATAAACTGGTACCCTCCTATAACAATATTACCAGATTTGCCACTGGCTCCCCATTTAAAACCCACCACTGTCTAAATCTTAAACAGCTTGGTTGGCTAGAACTTCAAAACCAGATACTTTTTCAACAACTTATCATCACCCATAAAATATTACATCAGCCCACCAACACTCCTATTCTCAGTAGCCTAATCTCTCCCTATAGTAATCTCACTACCCTTTGCTCAGCAAATAAATTACAAGTAACCATCCAGAAATCCTTTAACAAAGCAGGTGACTCCCTCTTCTCTAATTCAGTAGGGAGAATCTGGAACAGGCTTACCAGCAATCTACAATTACTTTCATCATTACCACTCTTCAAGAATCAAATAAAACTACTCCTTAAAACCCAGTGGCTTTGCTCATGCACTAACCCAGAATAAAACTAAATGTAGTATTACTGTTTTCACCCTCATTTAATAACCAAACCTAATTACTAATGTTGCTTTTTGGCTTTAATCTTCTCCAGTCTTCTAGTGCCTGTAAACTACTTTGTATTACATAAAATAAGAATATTTCCCCTATTCCAAGCACCTGCATTTCAGCCTTATATGTAGTTCTTTCTGTTTTTCTAGTGGGTATAATCCTTAACATACCCAATAACCACCTAAATCCATCTTACCTTTCCTACTTTTCTTTAAGACAAATGTCTATCATTTTACCTAATCATCTGCTTACATTGGGGGAAAAAAACACTTTCTGAAATTCAGTCAGTGAAGAAAATTTATATGAATGTTTTAATTGATGTGGTTTTTTTTTGTCTTCTGTCTTTATTGTCTATTTCATTTTTTCATTTATTCTTTGTAATACTGTTACTTAGCATAGTTTGGAGCTTATCTCCCTGGGCCTCCACTGAAAATGGACATGTATCCAGTTGGACTAGCTCGGTCAACAAATGTAAAATAAAATAAAATAAATGAAATAAATTATCATATAGGTGACCTGCATAGGCATCAACCAAGGTATCACATTTGGTTATACACAGCAAATCTACTGTCTATAATCCCTAGGCTACATTGGTAGGCTCTATATGGTCATTCAGATGAAATACATAGTACAACTTTATGAACACATGTACCATAAAGACAGAATATAAGCAGCAGATGAAGAGGGGTGATCTGCAATATGACAAATGCAAAGCAAATATTGAAAATATTGAATTAAATGTTGGGCATTTACTGTAGACTACTTGGAACAGGAAAAAAGTAGCGAAATCTAAGCTTAGGTTTAAGCAAGCACTGTGTGTGTGTGTGTGTGTGTGTGTGTGTGTGTGTGTGTGTGTGTGTGTGTGTGTGTGTGTATGTATATATATATATATATATATATATATATATATATATATATATATATATATATATATGGGTCTAGGACAATTCACCGAAACACATTTCACCTAAAGTTTGAAATGGCCTTGTCCCCACTGCAGTGCGACCCTGGAGTCAGTATATATAGTAGGGGGGGTGTGGGGGGCACTGCCTCCTTCATTGGGGGGGGGTGCGTAGCCCTCACATATTTTAAGTAGATATGTTTGGAAAAGAGTAATATATATTGAAATTGCAGGTATCCATGTATATAGTTCAAATATTTAACATATGTGGGGGGCTATGCCCCCCACATCCCCCGATGTGGGGGCGGTGCTCCCCACCCCCACTATGTATACTAACTCCAGGGTCGCACTGCAGTGGGGACAAAGCCATCTCAAACTTTAGGTGAAATGTTTTAGTGAATTGTGCTTTAAGTGGAATGTGCACACCAATTTGAGTTTAGGTCAAATGCCCTAGACCCATATATATATATATATATATATATATATATATATATATATATATACACACACATATGAATATATGTATGTGTATATATATATATATATATATATATATATATATATATATATATATATGTGGGTCTAACTTTGTTTCATTGAAAAGTCATTTCACTGAATTTCAGTTCACCCTCACCAAATTGCTGAAAGCTCAAATTACTGTAAACTCATTTCACCGAATCTTATTTCACTGAAGTGAAGTACTGGCACTGTGTAGAGTACTATAAGGCAAGTAAAAGGTATATGCCCTTTTCTCCACTGTAGTGTGATCCTGGAGTTAGTATATATAGTTGGGGGGGGGGCAGAGCCTCCCATATTGGGGGATGTGGGGGGCATAGCCCCCCACCTAGTTTGGGTTTACATTGTCATTGGTGTCATAAGTGTGCATGTCTATGGTTTAAAACATAGTGTTTTGAAATTCAGCATTGTAAGCTTTCGGTGAAATATAATATAAAAGCAAACTAGCAAATATATATATATATATATATATATATATATATATATATATATGGGTCATCTACTATGCCCTGTTCCCCACTGTAGTGGGATCCTGGAGTTAGTATATACAGTAAGCAGGGATGTGGGGGGCATAGCCCCCCACCTATTTTAAATGTTATAAACCATAGACATGTATACTTACAAGTCGAATGAATAACTTTTTGCAGAAGACCAGAAGGTAATATATACCCAAACTATGTGGGGGGCTGTGTCCCCCATACCTCCCTTACTATATATACTAACTCCAGGATCGCACTACAGTGGGGAACAGGGCATATACCTTTTTAGATGAAATGAGTTTTCATTGAGGTGAGCTTTCAGTGACTTGTGCTCAGGCAATTATTTTTCAGTGAAGTGAGATTTCTACGAAATGAGTTTCAGTGAAATGCGTTTTCTATCAAGTAAAGTACACCCATATACATATATATATCTACAGATATATATATATATATATATATATATATATACATATATGTATATATATCTACAGATATATATATATATATATATATATATATATATATATATATATATATACACATATATATATATATATATATATATACATATATATATATACACATATATATATATATATATATATATATATATATATATATATACACAGACATACATACACACACCTCCCCACGCACACACATTTTTACTGATATTCATAGGAAATATAATTTGAAAGTAAGACAATCATTGCAAATTTGAGTAAGCATTTCAAAACACAAAACCATAGACTATTACATATGTACAGCCTCACTGACTGTCTTATAACTTAAGTATGAGAACACTAAATAATAAGGCAAGCATGAAGATATTCTTCAGTTAACCTTTTAACTGTATCAAAAAGTATGTTGGAGAAAATATTTCTTTTTTCTTTATCTTTGTATTCTGCATCAATTACTTTTCCCCCCTTTCTTTTTTTCTGAATATTTTCACTCAAATGTACTTAAAATAACTTTTCTGACATTATACTGAGATGCTAATATGGAAAAATGCCAGTAACAGCTGGAAAATGCTCAGAAAAGGTGGTACATCCTGGTAAAACCTATTACAGTAGAATGCATTCGACCTATTTTTATATCCTCTTCAGACAGAATAAAGGGAATTCCACAAAATGTTATCACATGTGACTGAATCATTAAAAAATGGATGTCATTCCTTATAGAATTTGTTGATTTTGTCAAACTGTTTTTTTTTTCTAATTACAGTAGCTTCCTTCTACATCCCAAAGACAAACCAAAGACTTTTTTTTATTTTATTTTGAATTTAACAGGTGTAGAGCACTGATCCTATTGGACCTATTTCAGTCGCAGTCCAAATAAACACAATAGATACAGGACATTATATAGGTTCATAGGTTCATACTAGGCTATCTGCCCTAGGGCATTTATAAGCCTAGCCAGAGTGTGTTTGGCTTTCGCCACCCATTTTAAATGAATTTTGCTATGCCTTTTTTCGAGGTTAGTATACTGTGCCTCTGTCTAACAGTGACACAGAAGTGATACCCGGGATAAACCTACTATCTCCGTCCACTCATCAAGATTCCTCTTGAAGAGAGTCAATGAGGGACTCTGCCTAACCTGGACTGGGATTTTATTCCAGAGTGAAGGGAGCCTCTGGGTTAAGAATCTGTCCCTCCAGCATGTCCTATTTATTTCAGTGCTGAGGTTCAAGTTTCTCGTGCGCATAGCTCGATGGGATTTGGATTTTCTGAGGTGCAGCATGTCCATTAATTCCGGGTTGGACATGGCTTTATACGTCAGGCACAGATCGCTTCTGAGCAGGTGGTATGCCACTGAGTAGAGCTGGAGTTTCTTTAACTGGGCAGCATATGGTATCTGTTTGAGCCCTTTGATCCTCTTGGTGAGGTACTTTTGGGGTCTTTCCAGTCGCTGCAGGTGTCTGGTAAGGTACATCCCAAAAGGGGCATTGTACTCAATTATGGGCCTGATGAGGGATGAGTAAAGAGGCACGATGACCTCCCCTGATCTAGATGTGAATCCCTTCATGATTAGGTGGGCTATATAAAATGTTTTTCTAACCACTTTGGCCACGTGGTTGTCAAATGAGAGATTGCTATCAACTTGGGTCCCCAGGTCCCTAATTACTTCTTCCATACTTAATGGATTACCACCTATGTGATAATTTGTGGGCACTTTGTTTTCGCCAAAGGGGATGACTATACACTTTTTTGGCGTTTAGCTTGAGGCCATGGCTCTGGCACCAGTTGTCTGTTTCTATGAGGCCCTTTTGTAGGATGCTTGTGTCTGCTGGAGAGTCAATTATGGCGCCCAGTTTGCAGTCATCTGCGAACTTGGTCAGCCACAGTCCTTCCATGTTAGCCTGTACCTCCGAAAAATATATACCGAACAAGAGAGGTCCCAGGACTGAGCCTTGTGGGATGCCACTTGTAACTGGTTTGGAGTCTGACATGGCTCCAGCAATTCTAACCATGTGGGTTCTGTTCTTGAGCCAGTTTGCAACCCATCTAGTGACATAGGGGTTTATATTTAAGCTGGTGAGCTTATCTATAATGCCCGAGTGTGGTATTGTATCGAAGGCTATTGCAAGGTCCAGGTAGGCTGTGTTGACCACCTTCCCCTCGTCAATGGCCTTGGTGACTGTTTCAAAGAAATCAACCAGGTTTAAGAGGCAGGATCTGCCCTTAACAAAGCCGAACTGGGTAGGATCCAGTGTCTGTAGGTCCCCAATATCTTTATTTATGGGGTCCATGATGATCCTTTCCATAGCTTTGCAGACCAAGCTGGTCAGGCTTATGGGGCGATAGTTTCCAGGATCCATTGAGGCACCACCTTTGTGGAGAGGGACCACTGTTGCTGTACGCCACTCTTTGGGTACATATCCTGTAGTAAGGCTGAGACTGAACAGTAGTTTTATGTTTTGGTTTAGTTCTTCTTGGAGTTCATGTAGGACGGCAGCCCGGGACACCGTCTGGTCCCATTGATGCTGTGTTTTTTGCTTTGGAGAGGGCGGCTCTTACCTGAGCATCTGAGATGTCAGGGGGGCAGCACTCTGCTGGGATAGATATTTGCCCTTTTGGTGGGGAAGGGGGGGAGAAGTTTGCGCTGAACCTGTCAGCTAGGATGTTGGCAATGTCTGCGGGTTCGGTGTATTTTTTGTCATTTTTGACTAATTCTGAGCATTTCTGGTAATTCCCACCCAGGTTCCTAACATAACTAAAGAAAGCCTTGTGATTATCCTTAGTGTCTTGTGCAATTTTTCTCTCGAAGCTGGCCTTAGACAATTTTATGAGTGCCTGTAGTTTTTTGCTAATACTGATCAGAGATGCCTTCCCTTTTTGGGATTTTGCTCCATCATGTAGTAGCTTCCTCCTTCTATTGTATAGTTTGTTTATGGCTGGGGTCCACCAGACAGGACGCCTAACTTTGGAGGATTGGGTCTTGGTTTTATTTGGGATTGCATGATCCATGCATTCCTGAAGGTGTTCATAGAATGCGTTTATAAAGGATTCTGCGGTCTGGGCCATATTTTCCACAGGCCCGGGGGCTTTGAAGGATTCCACCTTGGTTTTGAGGAGTGTGAAATTTGCTTTAGAGAAGTTTTTCACTGTGGCTTTCTGGGCTAGGGCTGGAGTCGGGATGTGAATATCTAGTGAGATTAGTTTATGGTCTGATCTTACCAGTGAGGGATACACTTCTGGTCTGGAGCATAGAGTCCCCATGTTGGTGATGATCAGGTCCAGTATGTTTTCCCCTCTTGTGGGAGTGGCAACAAGTTGTTCCACAGCATTTGAGTTTATAAATTCTAGGAACCTTCGGGCTAGGGTGTTGGAGCTAGAGTAATGCTCCCAGTCTATGTTAGGGTAGTTGAAGTCGCCCAATATATTGGTGTTTGGAGAGACCTTCATATTTTCCAGTGTTCTCAGGAAGGCCGAGTGGGGTTCCTGGGTTTGGGAGGGTGGTCTGTAGCACACTATAAAGTGGAAGGCAGTTTTACCCACTGTTAGTTGCACATGGATAGTCTCTGATGCTTTGTGCTGTGCCACCAACCTGGAGGTGTGGGTATCTTTGACGAATATTGATACTCCCCCTCCTTTTGTGGTTCGGTCCAAGTTTTGGGGCCGAAAAACATGGTATTAGGTATAATCTGATAGTGCTGGGGTGGTCTCGGGAGCCTTGAACCAGGTTTCTGTTACTACACAGATATCGATGTTCTCCATGCTAAGGAGAGTTTCAAGTGTGTGCATCTTGAGGTTTAGACCTCTGGCATTGAGTAGCATTACTCTTAGTTTCTTATCCCTTGTGATACCTATGGAGGTAGGTTTGTCTTTTGAGCCTTGCCTAAAAAAGGCACTATGGGGGTGGCAACAGCCTTTGCCAATATCTGAAAGCCCAGGGGTGACAGGCGCAAGCCATCCCTAGCGAAGCATCGTGGCTTGTCGAGCATGTCATCCCAGGCAGACAGGCATTGGATCCCCTTTGAATGACACCAATACTTAAGCCAATTGTTGAAATTGATCATCTTGTCTTCATATTGTGGCATCATTCTTGGTGAGGGTAAGATGCTACTCAAGGTCAAGGTCATACCAGCCTGGCCTACATGCTCAGAGAGCTCCTCTATGTCTCTTTTCATGCAGTCCAGGGAGGTACGTCTCAGGTCATTCACACCAGCATGGACAATGACTGAGTCATATTTGTACTTGCCTTGGAGTGACCTGAGTGCTTGTGTTATGTGGCGGATCCTAGCGCCCGACAGGCAGCTCACCGTGACCTTCTCCTTGTTCAGCCTGGTGAGCAGGACATCAGTGTGCCTGACGATAGAGTCACCTTTTACAAGTGTATTAGGTGTGTTGTTTAGCCTTAAGGGCTGTGACTGTTCGGCACACTGGCTTTGTGAGCTATGTGTTGCACGTGTTTTGTTTTGGGGTAGCAGTTGCTTGGGTGTCTGCTTTGGAGATCTCTGCTGCTTAGGCAGATTTTTATTTAGAGCCTCCGAGTATGTTTTTGTGTGTTTATGTGTTTGGTTTGCTGTTGTGGTAGGTCTATGTGAGACTGGAATTGTAGTGAGTGTGGTTTCCTTCTCCTCCTGACTGGTTACGCCAGTACTGAGTTGAGAGAGCTTAGCCTCCAGTTTGGCTATATGGTTGCATCTCTCACATGTGTTGGAATTTGTTGGGAGGAGGAGAGGGCTGTCTGTGTACATGAGGCAGTTGTAACATTGCCTCAAGATTCCCAGATTCACCAGCTGGACCGGAGAGGAGATTGACAACTGACCTTTGGACATGCTAGAATAGTACTGGGAATTCCTTTATAATTGAAAAAAAGGGCCAATGGGGAACAAAGTACTCAAGGGGAGTTTGTGAGGGTGTACTGCTTTTAATTTTTTAGTGCTGACTTATATAATTGCTTTAGTGGGCAAGTGCCAGGCTTTAGAGTGGGAATAGGGTGTTTATTATGAGAACTAGATCAGTTCTATGGGAAAAAGTGAAGAGCAGACTTTGTGGAGCCGAGAATGGTTTAAACCCAATTAAGCGGCGCTGCCCGATGCTGCGCTATCTTAAAATCAGCAAAGCAGCTAAAGCGGGTGTTATTCAGGGGGACTTGAAAGAGCTAGAAATTGGCCCAAAACGGCCATATACAGAGTAAATAACAAAATGCAATAAATACATATATTACATACAAAAAAACGGCCATATACAGAGTAAATAACAAAATGCAATAAATACATATATTACATGCAAAATGAACAATAGATAAAAAGTGAATATAGCTGTCTTGAAGGTATAAAGGCAATGGATGAATGACATTATATACAGAGTGACTGGAAAAACACAGTATATACATGCATTATAAATAGAGTGGAAATCAGAGCTGACATGCTGAAGGAATCAAAATCAAAAGTAGAATCAGAGCAAAGTATGCAGGGGAAAGAAAGGATTGGGAATGAAGAGATCAAGTCATATGACCACAGAAATAGCAGTTGCATTTTCCTAAAATCTTGAGATGTGCTTTTATTTCTGATCAGAAAATGGGGTAAGAAGAATGATATTTAAAGGATGAAGTTTGAGCTCCCCTCAGTTCAGGATTAATAACTGAGAACGCATGGTCTGTGTAATGAAGCTTCATTTGGATTGTTTGGAGGAGAGGGCTTGAATGGATAAAACTTCAAAAGTTGTATGTTGGTGCATTTCTGAATAGTCTGGAAGCTAGTGGGAGGAAGGTGTCATTCTTTAAATTTAAGTAGTTGAGAGGGAAGTAGAACGTCAGCAGTTTTACAGGCAGCCAGTTAGCATTTTCAATGATTTTGCAGTTGAGTTCATTTTTGGGAAGACTGTGATGAATCTGCAAATGGAATTTGAGATGGACTTAATGGTGGACACATTTCTTTTAGAGGCTGCAGCAGTTAGAGGGAGACAATATTCTACCTGAGCCAGTAAGATACCTTTACGTAAGGCATTTCTGTAGGGTTTTGATAGAAGAGGGGAGATCTAGCAGAAAGTTAATTTGTGTGCTTAGTCCTGGTGGAGTTGGTATTTGAATGAAGTGACATTTTCAATAGTGTTATTCAGTAGTGTAGTTAGGGTGAGGCAAGATGGGGAAACTGCCCTGGGCGCAAAGTGATTCGGGTGCAAACAGTCGATCCTGATGTTTCTTTAATGCAGTATTCGCTTTTAAAAGGCAGTATTGCATTTGTGCATTTGCAGTCAAACCTGAGTGCTATAGCACTCCGTGTGTTTGGTCTAAAGTGTAGCAAGCAGTCTGCTACAGTTTAAAAGTAAAAAAAAAAAAAAAAAAAAAAAAAACTTTTTTTTAACTAAAACCTGAAAACCTGAACCCTGAAGTACTCCATGCAGGCGGGACATAAACTGTAGCAACTGTTTACTATATTTGTAGCAAGCAGTTTGCTACAATCTGAAAGAAAAACATATTACTTTTTTAAATAAACTATATTGAAGGAGGGTTGGGGGGGGGCAGGGCACAGAAATGGGACCTGAATGGCTGGAGTAGAGGAAGAAAAACATGCAATGCATCTGGCCAAGCTGGTTAGTGGACCAGTAGAAGGAACGTCCATTTTTTTTTTGTTTGTTTTTGCTCGGGGTGGGCATAGATCTAACATGTTATAAGCAGATTCCTTACAGTGTAGCAACCAGTTTATTAGGGTGAATTGTTTTTTTTTTTTATTTTAGCCATGGTGATACAGCAGTTAGCATTGTCACCTCACAGCAAGAAGTTCTCCTGTTCGATTCTCAGCTGGAGCACTTTCTGTGTGGAGTCTGCATGTCCGCCCTGCAGTCAAGTGACATCTAAAGACATGCACGTAGGTGCATGTGTGAATAGGTGTGCCTTCTTTGAAGGTTGTGCTTCGGGCTGGCAACTCGGCACAGTAAAAATTCTCTGCCAATCATTAGCGGACCGGAATTACGCTGTGGCGACCCCTAACTGGGAAAAGCCGAAAGATAGACTGAGACTTGCAGAGCTGAGAGGGTGGGGCACTGGTTAATTATTAGAACAATTTTTAGAGGTCTGGAGATAGAAGTGAGCTTTTGCCAAGTGCCAGAAAGGATTTATTTTGTTTTAGAGGAGTTTAGCAGCAATTGTTTATCATTGACTTATTCCAGAGAACAGACAAAGGGATGGAGTAGAATAGGTCCATGTCATCAGCATAAGCAGGAAAAAATTTGGGGTAAGTTAAAAGGAAGTTTGTTGATGTAGATAGAAGAGAGAAGATGTGCCAGAATAGATCTTTGGTGGACACCTTTCCGGAGAGGGACTGATGCAGAGGTTGATGACTTGAAATTCTCTGAGAAGTGGTGATTAGAGAGGTAGTTTTTCAACCAGGACAGTGCATCATCACTAATGCTTACTTCAGTGAGATGATCTAGGAGAACTGAGTGATCAACAAGATCAAAGGCTCTGGTGAGGTCAATAAAAATGTATCCAGTAATTAGGCCTTTGACCGTGCCAAGAAGAACGTTGTTATTGACTGTCCAGATAGCTGTGGATGTATTGTGACCAGATCAAAAGCCATGCTACTTTTGAGAGAGACAAGCTTATCGAAAAAATCATGTCTTGGTTTGTGATTTATTGATCTTGAGTGTTAAAAAGATGTGTGACTGCGAGCAATAGTGAGCAGAAGCTACTATGTACAAGGTAAAGAAATTCCAGCTTCTGTCTGACTTTCAGAACAACACTAGCAAGGAAATTATTCATAACGTGTGTTCAGGAACAACAATTGCTTCAGACTGTAAAACACCCACCAGGGAACGGAACGTACTAAACATTGTTTGTGTTCCTAAAGAAATTGCTGTTACTTGACGTCAGGTTTTACCACCATTGATATGCAGTGATCATGGGGTTATAAAGGTTAATTTGTTGCTACATAATTCTGCCTAACTGAAATCTAAACCAATGCACAGAAGATTAATTACAGATTATATGGAAGCAAAACGGTTACAATGGAAAACTAATTGGAATGATGCAATCAGTGATAAATCTGCAGAAGGAATGTGGAAAGTTTTGAAACAGAAATTGAGTGCAAAAAAAAAAAAAATGTTTAATATCAAGATCTAGGAATACAGCATCTGGGGGATATATTTCCTTAAGAATGAGATACTTGATTAAGGTGAGAGACAAAAAATATAAGAAATGGAAAAGAGGTCGAACTACAACTTTGAAAATTGAAATAAACACGCTGGACAAACAAGTTAAGCATAGTGTGACACAAGATCAAGAAAAATTTGAAGAAAATTTATAAAAAGATATTGAGCACAATAGGAAACCATTTTGTAAATAATAAGATGTGGAAGGAGTAAAGACATACAAATTGATAAACTGTGTATAGAATCTAAAATTTATTCTCAGACACAACAGAGTATAGATATACTTACAAAATCTTATGCAAAACAGTTTGGCTCCACAAAGGGGTTGATAAATTGTTCTAGTGATATCCAAGTAACCTCAGATACTGAAATCAAATTAGATTATATTGAAAAAGAACTGTGTAAACTGGATCCAAAGAAAGCACAGGGAGGAGACAGAATAAGTAATAACGACCAGCGAACACTTCAGCAAGAAGTTATAGTACTATCTATTATCTAGTATCTATTAATTAATAGGTCATATAAATATAGGGCAACTCATCAAGATTGGAGACATGCACTTATTAAACCTTTCTTTAAGGGAAATGGGAGTAAGATAAACTCAAATGTCATATAGACCTTTAAGTCTACTTTCATGTAGTGGAAGAATAATGGAGAAGGTGATACTGGATAAGTTATTGTCAGAAGTGGATAAGTTATTGTCAGAATTGGAAAGTCTGGGACTTGAAACCATACATCAGCATGCACATGTTGAAAATAGATCTATTACCAGCTGTAACATGATGTTCTATAACAATATAACATCAGCTATGAATGAAACATTGTGCTGTGATGTAATTTATACAAATTTAACTTCAGCATTTGAAAGGGTCATACACAAAACACTGATTACTAAATTAGAATGACTATGTATTGATTCACTCTTGAAAAGATGGATAGGGTATGGCAAGAATCATACAGAAATTGAACAGGTGAAATTTTTGGTTACAGTCAAAGTGTCCCACAGGGCTCTGTCCTAGGTTTTACTTCTTTAGTTTGTATCTTTCAGACCTATCTTTTCATCTGAAGTGTTATACAGTCTGTATGCAGGTGACCTGAAATTGGGTAAACAGATTACATGTATTACAGATAGGGCATGTCTGCAAAACGACTTGACTAAATTGACCATTTGAGCACAGTAGTATAATAAGTTGATACATACATACAAAAATAAGCATATGAGATTTTGGAGACATAAACTGAAAGGTGAATATTTAATACAGCGCACAGTGATTGAAAATGGAGATTAATTTAAGGACCTAGTATATGGGGTAGATCCAGCTTTGAGTTTTTCTAATCATATCAACCAACTGGTTAATGACAGTTATAGAACTACAGGTTGTATAAAAAGATTTATAAAGTCTAGGAAATCAGAAATGATGAAGTCATTGTTTGTTAATTACATTAAACCCAAACTTGAGTATGGAATAACAATATGGAAACCTTATAAGAAAACAAACGTGTAAACTGGAATGAGAACAGAGGAAATATACCAAGGACATCCATGGATGTGAAAATTTAAGTTATTATGAAAGACTAAAATATCTGAACTTGTACAGTGTCTCTTGTAGATATTTAAGAGATCTTATTTATATATACAGGGCATTTAGAGACAACTACCTCCGGGAATGTTTCAGATTATCAAAAAGTAGTTGAGAATCATCAGACAACCTATGAAGAAAATTCTACAGGAATGAGAAGTATACTAATTGGTTCTCTGAGAGAGAGCAGATGATGCATGGAACAGACTACGAAATTATATTAAAGCATGCACTAGTTTAGGTATTTCTAAGAACAGCCCAGACACTTATTACTGGAACAACTGTTTTGGTATATTGGCAGGCTAGAAGGGCATGAATGCCCATGCTTGAAATACTTGTATGTATGTATAGATAAATATGCTCTCTTTTTTATGTCCGGTTCCATGGACTCTTGACAAATAGCATATTCTTTCTCTAACACAGTCTTTCTTCCAAATAATTCTCTTCTTAGCTGTAGTCCACTTTTTATATATTTAAAAGCATAAATAAAACAAATGAGTGTAGCCATACTGCTCTGTCATCTGGATCTAAAAAAAATATGCACAAAGTGATGAACCTCAGAATGGGCCATCTACCATAACTACATTTCTTTAAGAATTCATAGACTAAGCAGCACGGTGAGAAGATGCAGAGCTTTACATCGAAGACTAGAAATATCATCAGAATACAAAAAAGGGCTACACACAAAGATTATTTTGCCGAAGGAAATATGTAAGATAAAGATACGCTATACATTTAAAATGGCAAAGTGACCTGTGTATTCTAACTGTTAAATGAAGTGCACTGATTGCAATGGCATGATTTTTGATGTTTCATCAACAACGTGTACTCCAAGATCTACAAGCTTAAAATGAAATATAAATAGAATCTCCAGTGATTTGTGGATATCCAACTTATGATCGAAAAAAGTGCTCTGCAATGAACCTGGCCATATAGTCAAATCCTACAAAAAGGAACAATGCTGGAATTTTGGCTGGCTGACCTTTGCAAAATAGGAAAGATCTTACAAGAGCTCTAGCAAGCAGGTAATAAGAACTGCAGTAACAGCAAGATGACAAAATGAAGTTTATGTACTTACCAGAATGAAACAGCTGGATAAGAAGGCCATCCTTCATAGGTGTGTACTGGGCTAATGGCCCTAGAGCCTTTACAAACATAGCCCAAGGGATTACCCTAACATCGTGCCACCTGACCTTAGTTCCCAGTGTCTCTGTCGAGTAGAGCCACTGGAGTGATCCCCGGGGTGAATTTTCTATCTTCCATCCACCCATCAAGGTTTCTCTTGAAGACGGCCACTGAGGTGCTCTGCTTGACATGTATGGGAAGTCTATTCCATACCAAGGAACATGCTGGAGGGATAGGTTCCCGACCCAGAGACTCACTAGACTCTGGAATAGACTGCCCATTCATGTCAAGCAGAGTGCATCTTTGGCCTTCTTCAAAAGAAACCTTGAAGATTGGATGGGAGACAGGAAATTCACCCCGGGGATCACGTCAGTCACCCTGCTAGACAGGGGTCCAGGGAAGTAAATATTGCAGGAAGAAATAGGCAGGGAATTGTTATGGCTAGGCTTGAATAGGCCCTACAGCTGATAGCCTATTACCAACCTATGAACTTATGAAGGGTAATGTCTGGGTTATGAAACTGTCCCTCCAGCACGTCCTGTTGATTGTGGTAATGAGGTTGAGGTCACTGGAGCATGTGGTTCGGAGGGATTGAGATTTCATTAGATGTAGCATTTCTAACAGAGCTGCATCAGACATGGCTTTGTATGTTGAGCAGATATCGCCTCTAAGTAGGCGATATGAGACAGAGAATAGTTGGAGTTTTTTTGAGTCTGTCCATATAGGACAAGTGTTTAAGACATAAGATCCTCTTTGTGAGGTACTTTTGTGGCCTTTCCAGTTGTTGCAGGTGTCTAGTGAGATACCTGCCAAATGGGGCATTGTACTCGATGACTGGCCTAATGAGGGAAGAGTAGAGGGAGGCAATGACCTCTTTCTTCCTGGATGCAAAATCCTTAGTAATGAGATGTGCCACATAGAAGGACTTTCTGACCACGTTGGCAATGTGATGGTCAAAAGACAGGCTGCTGTCAACCTGTGTTCCTCTCTCTTATAGCACCTTCTGTGTTCAGTCAGTGGACTACCATCGATGTGGTAATTCATGGGAACCAGGTTTTTCCCATAGGGGATGACGACACATATTTTGGCATTGAGCTTAAGGCCATGGTTCTGACACCAGTCGTTGGTCTCAGTGAGGCCTTTCTGTAGGATGTCAACTTCACTTGGGAAGTTAATACTAGCTCGCAACTTGCAATCGTCTGTGAACTTTGTCAGCCAGAGACCCTTTGTGTTGGCCTGGACTTCAGAAAAGTAGATACCAAACCAGAGAGGACCCAGGACTGAACCCTGTGGGACTCCACTCGTGACTGGTCAGCAGTCTGACATGGAGTCCACTACTTTCACACTGTTGGTTCTATCTGTGAGCCTGTTTGCAACCCACCTAGTGATATAGGGGTTGATGCTAGCTTAGTGAGTTTTTCTATGATTCCTGAATGGGGAATGGTATCAAACGCCTTGGCCAGATCAAGGTAAACTGTATGAACTACCTTGCCTTCATCCACAGTTCTGATGACTGACTCAAAGAAGTAACCAAGCTGAGCAGGCATGATCTACCCTTCAGAAAACCAAACTGTGTGGGATTCAGAGTTTGGAGATTCCCTATATCCTTGTTTATTAGGTCCATGATGATGCGTTCCATAACTTTGCATATCAGACTCGTCAGGCTAATGGGGCAATAGTTACCAGGGTCTGTAGTCGCTCCTCCTTTGTGGACAGGGATGACTGTAGCAGTGCACCATTCGGTAGGGACAAAGGCTGAGGTGAGGCTGTGATTGAACAGGGCACACAGGTGAGGTGCCACTTCACTCTGTAGTTCATGTAGAACACAGCCAGGGATATTGTTAGGTCCCATGGAAGCTGTATGCTGTTTTAACCTGTTTAGCAGTAATAATGGGTGCCTGGCAATCTACTGGTATTGTGATTGGTCCCTTGGGGAGGGGGGTAAAGTTGGCACTGAATCTGTCGGCCGATATATTAGCAATATCTGTTGGCTCGGTATAGGAGGTGCCATTGTGCAGTAGCTCAGAGCAAATCTGGGTATTGCCATGGAGATTCTTTACATAACTATAGAAGGCCTTGTGGTTGCCTTTATTATCTGCTGCAATTCTATTTTCATAGCTAGCTTTAGAGGATTTGATGAAGGATCTCAGCTTTTTGTTGAGGCTGAGAAGGGAGTTTTTCCAGTCTTGGAACTTCACCTTATTCCGCATCAGTTTCCTCCTCCTGTTGCAGAGTTTGTTTATGGCAGAGGACCACCAGATTGGCTTCCTTTTTTTGGGGGAGAGCATCTTGGTTCTATTGGTATGGTGAGATCCATGCATTTGTGTATGTGTTTGTACAGTGCATTGGTGTATGATTTGGTGGTCATGCAACTATTCTCCATTTTTTTCAAGTTTTTCATGGTGGTTACCTTTGTGGGGGGGGGGGGGATGTGGATTTCCAGGGTGATTAGTTTGTGGTCGGCTCTAACCAGGGAGGAGTTAACTACTGGTATAGAACAACGTTCGCTCATGGTAGTAATGACCAGGTCAAGAATGTTGCTACCTCTAGTGGGGGTAAGAACGAGCTGATCCAGGGCATTTGAATTAATGAATTCCAGGAAATGTTGGACAAGTGTATTGGTATATGAGTAGTTTTCTCAGTTAATGGAGGGGCAGTTGAAGTTGCCCAGTATGAGAGTGTTAGGTTGGACCCTAATATTCTCCAATGTGCTTAGGAATGTGGAGTGTGAGTCTTGGGACATTGTTGGGAACCTATAGCAGGCTACAACCTGAATCTATGTCTTACCCAATGTTAGCTGAAGTATCTCTAATGCGTTATGTTGGGCTACCAGTCTGGAGGTGTGCGCATCCTTTATGAATATGGAAACACTATCGGCTTTGGAGCTTTGGTCAAAGTACTAGGGCTGAAAGGTGTAGAACGCATTACAGCCTGGTAGTTCAGGAGTGCTTACTGCTGCCTTGAACCAGGTCTCTGTTACAGCACAAATGTCAATGTTCTCCATTTCGAGCTAGTGCATTTTCAGATTTAGACTTCTAGCATTGGGCAGCATGACCCTCAGATTGCATTTGTTGACAGCTGTTGGTCTTTGGAACACAGCCTAAAAAAGGCACTATACAGGTGGCAAGAGCCTTGGCCAGTGTCTGGAAGCCCAGTCATGACAGATGCAGGTCATACTTGGCAAAGCATCAAGGTCTGTTAATCATGTCATCCCAGGCAGAAAGATACTGGATCCCCTTAGAATGACACCAAAAACTTAGCCAATTGTTGAAATTGATCATTTTTTGCTTGTACTGTGGTATAATTCTGGGTGATGGTAGGAAGCTGCTCAGGGCTAGGGTCATACTCGCCTGGGCTACATAATCCGAGAGCTCCTCCATGTCTCTTTTCATGTAGTCCATATTTGTACCTGTTGTTGAGGGACCTGAGTGCATGTGTTACGTGGAGGATCCTGGCACGGTTACTTTCTCCTTAGTCAACCTAGCGAGTGGGACATCAGTGTGCCTCACTATCGAGTCACCTATGACTAGTGTGTTGGGCATGCTGTTCTGCCTTAGGGGCTTTGGTTGAGTTGCACACTGTTTAGGAGAGTTATGTGTCTCATGATTAGTGTTGTGTTGTGGTGGTTGAGTGCATTTCTGCCTTGAAGGTCTCTGCTGTTTGGGTAGATTTTTGAGAGCCCCCGCAAAGGTGGGTGTGTGTTTTTATGTGAAGGCAGTGCTGGTGTATGCTCTGGAGGGCTATGTGTTCCATGTGGTGTGGTACAAGGGTTGACCTTCTCCTCTTGACAAGCTATTCCGGTCTTGGCTGGAGAGTGTGTGCCTTCCAATTTGGATATATAAGTGCATCTCTCGCAAGTCTGAGTGTTGGGAGGTAAGAGGAGAGGGTTGTCGGTGTACATGAGGCAGTTGGTACATTGTCTTAGGATGTCCAAGTTCAACAGGTTATTAGGAGAAAGTACAGGGAAATGATCTTTAGACATGCCTGAATGGGTGGGTATTAATAATACATACTGGAGCATTTCCTTGTAGAACGTAGCACTTATGTGTGCCACAATAATTGCTACAAAAAGTCTGGTAAAGTGCTAGACTGACAAGTTAGTAAAAGTGCAAGAGAGGAGAGAACTAGCAAGTCTAAGGGAAAAATTGAAGAGCAGACTTTGCCACCGCTCAGAAGCTACAAACAGTCCTGGATACAGCAAATCTGTATTGGGACTAGACTAGATACAGGAAAGGCGGGAAACAAGTGCAAACGCGGACTATTAAATCAGAAAGTTGAAAGAGATGGAAAAACTGCTCAAACAGACAATAAACTACAATTTCTGGGCCAGAAACCACTCCACTTGTGGTAGATAGGCTACCTAGTGCTTACCATTCCAATTGACAAGCTAGAAGTCTACCCTCTGACACAGAAAGGCTTGGGGGGCTCAGAAGGTTACAAATAGTCCTGGACACAGCAAGTCTGTATCTGGACTAGACTAGCTACAGGAAAGGTGGGAAACAAGTGCAAATGCAAGCTTTTAAACCAGAAGTTGAAATAGATGGAAAAAACTGCTCAAACGGCCAACAAACTTCACTTTCTGGGCCTGTAACCACTCCTCTTGTGATAGATAGGCTACCTAGTGCTTACCACTCACACTGATAAGTTAGAAGGCTTCCCTTCGACAAAGACAAGCTTGGGGGGCTCAGAAGCTTACATACAATCCTGGATACAGCAAATCTGTATCTAGACTAGACTGGTTACAGTAAGGTGGGAAAAGCGGAAACACAAGCTTTTGGACCAGGAAGTTGAAAGAGATGGAAAAACTGCCCAAACGGTCAATAAACTACAAATTCTGGGCCAGAAACCACTCCTCTTGTGATAGATAGGCTACTTAGTGCTTACCACTCCTACTGACAAGCTAGAAGGCTTCCCTACAACACAGAAAGGCTTGGGGGGCTCAGAAGCTTACAAACAGTCCTGGATACAGCAAATATCTACCTGGACTAGACTAGTTATAGGAAATGTGGGAAAAGCACAAAAGCAGGCTTTTGGACCAGGAAGTTGAAAGAGATGGAAAAACTGCCCAAATAGCCAATAAACTACAATTTCTGGGCCAGAAACCACTCCTCTTGTGGTAGATAGGCTACCTAGTACTTACCACTCTGACTAACAAGCTAGAAGGCTTTTCTGCGACACAGAAAAGCTTGGGGGGCTCAGAAGCTTACAAACAGTCCTGGATACAGCAAATCTGTATCTGGACTAGACTAAGTTACAGGAAAGGCAGAAAACACGCTTAGATTTTTTTACACTAGAAGAGCACTAAAACAATTCAAATGCAGTGCAAGTTAGCACACTTGAGTATGTAGCAATATTAAAGCAAATAAACTTTAAATAAATGCACTTTATTCAAACTCTATTCTGAGCTGAATTCAGATTTGTTTTATTCAACTCTGAACAGTTAAAAAGTGCCAAAAATATACTTATCAGCTGAAAAGCAGAATAAAAACACAAGGAGATTCCAGCAAAGTCCTTTTTTTTGTAAAATGGAAAGGGTTTTGGTAAAGTGGAAAAGGAGAAAGAAGAAACAGAAGATAATTCAAGGTTAAGGACATACGTGGGTTGGCGTTCTCAAATGGACGCTCTGTATTCGGAACAATAAGCTAATGACACTAGACTGGGATAGAGCTAGGATAGAGCTGATCAGATGGGTCAGTTGGAGAGTCTGAAATCAAAACATGATCTCACTGTACTCGGTTGAGTGAGCAAATGAGATGGACCCAGAAGAAGTGATCAAACACAGATTTACAGGAGGGGCAGGCATTTCCAAAGCCACCAATACTAACACCAAAAGAAGAACAGGAAGGGAGGGCAAGAAACTAACTGAAGACAGACAGACCAAAATATTCAGTGAAACAATTACATAAACAGAAAAATAAAATACAGTACTATCTTTAAAACTACAAGTTTCTACTTAACTGCAACTTTGAACACAGTTGACTGTAGCCAGGCAATCCACTCAGATTTTGAGCAGAAAATAAACACCCAGCTATGTGGCTAACACTTAAAGCACAGAGAAACCCTCTAGGCTAAGAGTTAAATATTGAATAACAAAGATGAGTTAAATATCGAATGACAAAAAAGTGAGAACAGCAATAACCACCTCTAACTGCAGAGAGACAGACAACAATATTCAGTGAAGCAATTAAAGAGAAAAATGAAATACAGTATTATCTTTAAAAACTGCAAGTTTGTACTTAACTTCAAACACAGTTGAGTGCAGCCAGCCAAACCACTCAGATTTTGAGCAGAAAATTAATTCCCAGCTAAGTGGCTAACACTAAAAGCACAGAGAAACCCTCTAAGCTAAGAGTTAAATATTGAATAACAAAGAAATGAGAACAGCAATAGCAATGGGCTAAGCTATAAATATTGAATAACAAATAAGTGAGAACAGAAATAACCCCCTCTAACTCCAAAGAGACAGACATACCACAATATTCAGTGAAAAAAATAAATAAACAGAAAAATAAAATACAGTATTACCTTTAAAACTGCAAGTTTGTACTTAACTTCAGCTATGAACACAGCTGATTGTAGCCAAGTAAAACCACTCAGATGTTGAGAAGAAAATAAATTCCCAGCTATGTGACTAACAATTAAAGCACAGAGAAACCCTCTAGGCTAAGAGTTAAATATTGATTAACAAAGATGTGAGAACAGCAATAACCCCCTGTAACTGCAAAGAGACAGACAGACCACATTATTCAGTAAAACATGGCAACCTGGCAACAATATACCCATTCTGGAAAACATCTTATCCTGGTTCACTCTCAACATACCTTATGAAACACTCATCCTCGGCGATGTCAATATAGACTGGTCAAAACTCTCTACTAACTCTCCCTTACATAGTATTTACCTTCATGGTTTCCACCAACTCATTTCTACCCCCACTCGCTTCCACAAAACCTCAGCCTCCAGCTCCATAATAGACTGGATTCTTACCAAAACCCCCCATCACTACCACCAGCCCACAACCTTATCAGACTCCCTTAGTGACCATCTCCCTACCTCCATCCTAAGATACAACTCCCATTCTCTTAAACCCCACCTTTTCAAAGACTGTAGAAAAGTATCTACATTTAATTCTTCACAGTTTAACTCAATTCTACAAAACATGAACTGGTCCATCCTTAGACAACTCCCTCTAAATGATTCTGTTAACACTTTTAACAGCATTTTCCTGAATACTCTGGACTCCCTAGCTCCCTCCAGGAAGATTAGAGTGAAATCCAATCATGCTCCCTGGCTTTCAAAGGAAACGAAGTCACAGTGTCTGGAAAGCCTGGATCAAATATAAACAAACACCTCTTTTTCTCAAATACAAACAACTACACAATCTTGCTAAAAAACAGGCAATAATAGACAAGAAGTCATTCTATAGCTCAGGCCAGAACAAATATAATTCAAATTCTCGGAAATTTTGGACAACACTTAACAGCATCCTTTACCGAGGTAGTCCCTCTAACCCCTCCCCCTACCCAAACACAACTCCTGAGGAAACAGCTACCCTACTTAATTCACATTTTATCTCCTCCATCCAAAATCTTCTACCCTCTCAACCCACCTCTTCCTCTTTACCTGACCCCACACCCGCCCCCAACACTACTTCTTTTTCCTTTAAGCCTGTTCCCATTTCCTACATCAAATCTCTACTGCTTAAACTCACACCCTGCTCCCCCTCTACTGACAAATTACCTCCTACCTTCCTCAAACTTGCAGCAGACTCTATTGCCTACCCAGTGACAATATTAATAAATAGATCTATGCAAGAATCTACTGTTCCTACCCTTTGGAAATCTTTCTACACTATCCCTCTCCATAAAGGAGTTAACTCTACTGACCCTTACAACTATCGACCTATTGCCATTCTGTCCCCACTATCTAAGATACTAGAAAAATGTATCCACACTCAACTTCTCCATCACCTTCTCAATCACAACTTACTCACCCCTACTCAACATCGCTTTCGCCCCTGTCACAGCACAACTACTGCTCTACTCTCCTTCACTTACACCATTGCAGAATCTTTGGACAACAATAAACTTACTTCCTGTCTCTTTCTTGACCTCTCCAAAGCTTTTGATACAGTGTCTCATCCATTACTTCTATCTAAACTTGCTAACTTTCACCTATCCACCTCCACCCTCAGTTGGTTCGCTAGCTATCTGTCTGGACGCAAACAATCAGTCAAATGGCTCTCTTCCCCTTCTCCTTTCTTAACTATCTCTACTGGTGTTCCACAAGGTTCCATCTTGGGTCCCCTCTTATTCAACATTTTCACCAATGATCTTTTCACCCCGTGCTATCAGTCTTCTCTCATACAATATGCAGACGATTCCACAATCATTTCTACAACCAACAACATCTCTGACCTACACTCCCTAACCCAAAAAGCTCTACTTTCCACTGAACAATGGCTTTAAAAAAACTTACTGATCCTCAATCCCACAAAAAACAAGTTCTTACTCTTTCTGCCCCATTCTCTTACTCATCATAAATCCTCCTTTGTCATTAAGTCTTGTAATAACACAGCTATCCAACCTGACACCTACACTAAACTCCTAGGGGTCATCATCGACGATGAAATAAAATTCAATCAACACATACAGCAATGCATAAAGAAAACACATCAGAAACTAGGTCTCTTATACCGGAACAAAAAATATTTCAGTTCTGAGGCTAGACTCACCTTAGGACAAGCACTTCTCCTCCCCTCTCTCCTCTATGCCACTCCAGTTCTCACAAATATCCAAAAAACTACCCTGAACAAGCTCCAACAATCCTACCACAAAATAGCCAGATTCATCACTAACTCCCCAAACAACACACACCACTGTATTGCTTTAAAGTCTCTACAATGGCTAGAACTCCCACAACTACTATATCTCTACCAATTTCACATGCTGCACTCTATGCTCTTTAAACCATCCTACTATCCATCTTTATCTCTCCTTGTCTCTGTCTATGCCCCATCTCGACCCCTCTGCACCTCTAATCAACAATTGCTTGATATTTACCACTCAAATAAGTCAGTAGGTAAGCTACTTTACAAACACTCTGTGGCCCAAGCCTGGAACAAACTTTCCCTTGACATACGCTCAATCTCTCACACCCCACTATTTAAAAAGAAACTTAAGACACATTTACTCAATTCCAGAATCTGCCCCTGCTATGACCCTACATAGTTCTCTCCTCCCCCCCACATTGGAATCACTCTCAGTTGATCCTACTCGCACTCTGCCTCACTAGTACAGTTGCATAGTATTTTCCTGAGAAAAAAAAATTTGCTGTCGTTTAACTGTTGTTAGTGTTGTTTTCTATTGTTTACTACTGTAATGCTAGTTTTATTTCTATTGTTTGCTGTGCTTCTCTACTACTGTAATGTTTTATCGTACTATCTGGAGCTTTTCTCCTCGGGCCTCCACTGAAAATGGGACAAAATCCCAGTTGGACTAACCCGGTTAACAAATGTCAATAAATAAATAAATAATGAAACAATAAAACAGAAAAATAAAATACAGTCCTATCTTTAAAACTGCAAGTTTGTACTTAACTTCAGCTTCAAACACAGTTGAGTGTACCCAGCCAAACCACTCAGATACTGAGCAGAAAATAAATTCCCAGCTATGTGGCTAACACTTAAAGCACAGAGAAACCCTCTAAGAGTTAAATATGGAATAACAAAGAAGTGAGAACAGCAATAACCCCCTTAAACTGCAGAGAGACAGAAAGATCACAATATTCAGTGAAACAATTAAATAAACAGAAAAATAAAATACAGTACTATCTTTAAAACTGCAAGTTTGTACTTAACTTCAGCTTCGAACACAGCTGATTGTAGCTAGCCAAACCACTCACATATTGAGCAGAAAATACATTCCCAGTTATGTGGCTACAACTTAAAGCACAGAAAAACCCTGTAGGCTAAGAGTTAAATATTGATTAACAAAGAAGTGATAACACCAATAACACCCTCAAACTGCAGAGAGTTAGACCACAATATTCAAAGAAACAATTAAATAAACAGAAAAATAAAATACAGTACTATCTTTAAAAATCCAAGTTTGTACTTAAGTTAAGCTTCTAATACAGTTAAGTGTAGCCAGCCAAACCACTCAGATATTGAGCAGAAAAGAAATTCCCAGTATTCTGGCTAACACTTAAAGCACAGAAAAAACATCTAGGCCAATAGGTAAATATCGAATAACAAAGAATTGAGAACAGCAATAATGCCCTCTAACTGCGGAGAGATAGACAGACCACAATATTCAGTGAAACAATTAAATAAACAAAAAAATAAAATAGAGTGCTACCTTTAAACTGGAAGTGTGTACTTAACTTCAGCTTCGAACACAGTTGATTGTAGCCAGCCAAACCACTCAGACATTGAGCAGAAAATAAATTCCCAGCTATGTGGCTAACATTTAAAGCACAGAGAAACCCTCCAGGCTAAGAGTTAAATATCGAATAACAAAGACGTGAGAAAAGCAATAACGCCCTCTAACTGCAGAGAGACAGACAGACCACAATATTCAGTGAAGCAATTAAATAAACAAAAAAATAAAATACAGTACTATCTTTAAAAATGCAAGTTTGGACTTAACTTCAGCTTCGAACACAGTTGATTGTAGCCAGGGAAACCACTCAGATATTGAGCAGAAAATAAATTCCAGGCTATGTGGCTAACAGTTAAAGAACAGAGAAACCCTCTAAGCTAAGAGTTAAACATAGAATAACAAAGAAGTAAGAACAGCACTAACCCCCTCTAATTTCAAAGAGACAGACAGACCAAAATATTCAGTGAAACAATCAAATACAAAGAAAAATAAAATATAGTACTAATACAAAGAAAAATAAAATACAGTACTATCATTAAAACTGCAAATTTGTGCTTAACTTCAGCATCAAACACAGTTGATTGTAGCCAGGCAATCCACTCAGATATTGAACAGAAAATAAATTCCCAGCTATGTGGCTAACAAAGCAGAGAGAAACCCTCTAGGCTAAAAGATAAATATTGAATAACAAAGAAGTGAGAACACAAATAACTCCCTCGAACTGCAGAGACTTGGACCAGAATATTAAATGAAACAATTAAATAAACAGGAAAATAAAATACAGTACTATCTTTAAAAATGCAAGTTTGTACTTAAGTTAAGCTTCTAATAAAGTTAAGTGTAGCCAGCCAAACCAGTCAGATATTGAGCAGAAAATTAATTCCCAGCAATCTGGCTAACACTTGAAGCACAAAACAAACCTCTAGGCTAAGAGTTAAATCTCAAATAACAAAGAAGTGAGAACAGCAATAACCCCCTCTAACTGCAGAGAGACAGACAGACCACACTATTAAGTGAAACAATTAAATAAACTGAAAAATAAAATACAATACTATCTTTAAGACTGCAAGTTTGTACTTAACTTCAGCTTCGAACACATTTGATTGTAGCCAGCCAAACCAATCAGATATTGAGCAGAAAATAAATTCCCAGCTATGTGGCTAACACTTAAAGCACAGAGAAACCCTCTAGACTAAGAGTTAAATATTGAATAACAAAGAAGTGAGAACAGCACTAACCCGCACTAACTTCAGAAAAACAGATAGACCACAATATTCAGTGAAACAATTAAATAAAGAGAAAAATATAACACAGTACTATCTTTAAAACTGCTGATTTGTACTTAACTTCAGCTTTGAACACAGCGGATTGTAGCCAGCCAAATCACTCTGATATTGAGGAGAAAATAAATTCACGGGAATGTGACAGACACTTAAAGCACACAGAAACCATCTAGGCTAAGGGACAAATATCAAATAATGAAGAAGTGAGAAGAGCAACAACTCGTTCTAAGTGCAGAGAGTCAGACAGCCCACAATATTCAGTGAAACAATTAAATAAACAGAAAAATAAAAAACAGTACTATCTTAAAAACTGCAAGTTTGTACTTAACTCCAGCTTTGATCACAGTTGATTGTAGCCAAGCAAACCACTCAGAAACTGAGCAGAAAATAAATTCCCAGCTATATGGCTAACACTAAAATCAGAGAGAAACCCTCTAGGCTAAGTGGTAAACATCAAATAACGAAGTGAGAACAGCAATAGCAAAAGGCTAAGAGTTAGATATTCAATAACAAAGATGTAAGAACAGCAATAGCCCCCCCTAACTCCAGAGAGACAGACAGACCACAATATTCAGTGAAACAATTAAATAAACAGAAAACTAAAACACAGTACTACCTTTAAAACTTCAAGTTTGTACTGAACTTCAGCTTCAAACACAGCTGACTGTAGCCAGCCAAACCACTCAGATATTGAGCAGAAAATAAATTCCCAGCTATGTGGCTAACATTCAAAGCACAGAGAAACCCTCTAGGCTAAGAGTTAAATATCGAATAACAAAGAAGTGAGAAAAGCAATAATCCCTCTAACTGCAGAGACAGACAGACCACAATATTAAGTGAAACAATTAAATAAACAGAAAAATAAAATGCAGTACTATCTTTAAAACTGCAAGTTTGTACTTAACTTCAGCTTTTAATACAGTTGATGGTAGCCAGCCAAACCACTCAAATATTGAGCATAAAATAAATTCCCAGCTATGTTGCTAACATATAAAGCACAGAGAAACCCTCCAGCCTAAGAGTTAAATGTTGAATAACAAAAAAGTGAGAACAGCAATAACCCCTCTAATTGCAGATAGACAAACTACAATATTCAGTTTAACAATTAAATAAATAGAAAAAAAAATGCAGTGCTACCTTTAAAACAGCAAGTTTGTACTTAACTTCAGCTTCAAACACAGCTGATTTTAGCCAGCCAAACTATTCAGATATTGAGCATAAAATAAATTCCCAGCTATGTTGCTAACATATAAAGCACAGAGAAACCCTCCAGCCTAAGAGTTAAATATCGAATAACAAAAAAGTGAGAAAGTACAGTTTTGTACCTACCATAAATGTAGATGTTCGAGTGCTAATACAGCTGCAGTCATAACAGATGGGTTATCCTGCCGTCAGGCGGGTCCTCGGTCGGCCGAATTCCAAAGTCTAGGTCCGACGTCGGATGTTGTTGCTTCTTCCCTGACGTCAGTGCGGCAGGGGTATAAAAAAACCAGCCGACGCCATTTTCTTCAGTTTTTCTTGCCCCAGATGTCAGGTGCCCCCAGAAGGAAGGCAAAACATAAATTTATGTAATAATGCAATGCAATATAATCAAAAAACAGTAGATGCAAGCAAATACACCATAAAAGAATACCCCAATCAGGTTGTATGAGGAGGTGTTAGCCATTAGGCCTGTCCCAAGAGGGGAAGGAGGGAAACCTGGACTGCAGCTGTATTAGCACTCGAACATCTACATTTATGGTAGGTACAAAACTGTACTATGTTCATCGTGCATACGGCTGCAGTCATAACAGATGGGTAGAATCCCAAAGCTAAAAAAACAAAGGGTGGTAGGCACTAAGTGGAACTAGGAGGAGCAAGGATGCCCTGCAAGACTGCAGTGGCAAAGCCCGCTCTAGATTTGGAGTATAATGGTAGGTGATAGTGCTTGGAGAATGTATGTACAGAACTCCAAGTGGCTGCTTCCAAAATATCTTTGGTAGGAACCCCCCTGAGGAAAGCTGCAGAGGTAGCTGTGGCCCTTGTGGAGTGAGATCTGATGCCTGTAGGTACAGTTTTACCATGAAAAGAATAACAAAAGCGTATGCAGTGGGCTATCCATTTTGAGATTGTCTGTTTGGAAATAGCCTTCCTTGAGCACCTGTAGCATAGGACACAAAGAGTTGCTCTGATTTTCTGAATGGCTTTGTTCTGTCCAAATAATAACAAAGCTGTCTGTGAATGTCCAAGGAATGTAGTAGTCTCTCCCCTTTGTTTTGTGGATTAGGGTAAAAGGTAGGTAAGTGGATAGCCTGATTCAAGGCTACCCTGGATACTACCTTTGGCATAAAGGAAGGGTTGGTTCGTAAGGAAACTCTGTCCTGACGGAAAATGATGAAAGGCTGCACAGCCATGAGGGCTTGTAGTTCCGAAACCCTGCGTGCTGAGGTGATAGCCAGAAGGAAGGCTGTTTTCCATGACAAATATTGCAGTTCCGTTGAAGCAGCTGGCTCAAATGGAGGCAGGGTCAGTTTTTCTAGAATGAAATTGAGGTCCCAAGCAGGTACTGGTTGCTTCCTTTGGGGTTTTATATTCTTAGCCCCTCTGAGGAACTGTCTTAAGAGAGGGTGAGAGAATAAAGGAGGATCAGTGTTGTATTGAGCAGAAATGGCTGAGGCATGGATTTTGATGGAGGAGAATGAAAGTCCTCTGCTTAGCAGCTCAGCAAGGTACTGTAATATTTGAGGTAAATTCAGTATTCCAGGATTCTGACCCTTTTTCTGATTCCAGGCACAAAACCGTTTTCATTTTGCGGTGTAGGCTTTTCTAGTAGAAGGCCTTCTGGCCTCCAAAATGACATCCTGCACCTCCTTGGAGAGTAGGGTCTGTTGTGAATTTAAGTAATCCTCCATGCGGCTAGATTGAGTGTTTTCAGCTGACTGTGAAGAGTTTTGAAGTTGTGCTGAGTCAACAGAAGAGGCATTAGAGGCAGGATCCATGGTGGGGAATGCGTCAGGCTTCTCAGGAGTGGGTACCAGTGTTGTCTTGGCCAGTCTGGAGCAATGAGAATCATCTTTGGTCTGTCTGCTCTGGCTTTTAATAGAACTTTGGGCAGCAGAGGAAGAGGTGGAAAGGCATAAACTGTCATTGTTGTCCAAATGAAAGAGAGTGCATCCACTTTCCAGGCCTGTGGGTGAATTTTGTCAATTGGTAATTTCTGTGGGTAGCACAGAGATCTATGTCTGGCCTTCCCCATGCTTGAATTATCTTTGTAAAAACTTGAGGATGCAACTTCCATTCGTGTGGATCTGTCATATTTCTGCTTAGGTTGTCTGCCAGCGTGTTTTCCTTGCCTGGCAGGAATTGTGCTTGAAGTTGGATTTGTAATTCCAGAGCCATGTTCCAAAGAGACATGGCTAGTCTGCACAGGGGATATGAATGGGTTCCTCCCTGTTTGTTTATGTACCACATTCACTGTGGTGTTGTCTGTCCTTATCAATAGCTGGCCTGGATGCAGTAGGTCTTTGAAAGCCATAATAGCATTTTTTACTGCTAGCATTTCCTTTTGATTGATGTGTAGGTGCTTTTCTTTTTGGGACCATTTGCCCTGAATGCACTGATCTGTCATGTGCGCCCCCCAGGCATAGTCTGAGGCATCTGTTGTGATGATGTGATTTGCTTGAGGCAAGCAGAATGGGAGACCTATGTTTCTTTGGCATGCCTGAGCCCACCACAGAAATTCCTTTTGGAGGCATGGAATCAGTGGTATAACTGTTTCCAAACTGTGGCTGTGTTGAGACCATAAGTTTTTTAGGTACCATTGAAGTTTCCTCATATGCAGCTTTGCACATGGGATTAGCAGAATGCAAGATGCCATGAATGCCAGAGCCTGCAGGATTTTCCTTGCAGTCAGCCTGGTGAAGGTTGCCAGTTTTCTGAAGTATTGCGTTAGTTGCCCTTGTTTCTCTGGTGTGAGGTAGGCCATCTGGGTGTTTGTGTTCAAGCTGGCACCCAGGAAAATTATTGTTTGAGAGGGTATTAGTCTTGATTTCTTTTTGTTGACTGTGTATCCCAGAGAGTTCAACAACTTTATTACAAACGCCAGGTGTTTCAGAAGTATGTGTTTGCTGTCCGCTTGGATCAGGCAGTCGTCCAAATATGGGTGTATTTGTATCCCTTGAAGTCTGCAAAAGGCAATTACTGATGCCAGGCATTTCGTGGACACTCTGGGTGCAGTATATAAGCCAAAGGGCAATGCAGAGAATTGATAAAGGGTTGAACCTGCAAGAAATCTGAGGTATCTTCTGCAATCTTGTCTGATAGGGACATGCAGGTATGCCTCCTTGAGGTCCAATGTTACCAGCCAAGACTCCTTGCCCAGCATGGGAAGAAGCTGCTGTAATGTGAGCATCTTGAATTTTGGTACGAGTAAATATGTGTTTAGTATGGATAGGTCCAAAATAGGTCTCCAATCTTTGTCCTTCCTTGGTACCAGGAATAGTCTGGAATAAAAACCTTGACCCTGTTCTTGTGCAGGTACCTCTTGAATAGCTTTCATGTCCATGAGAGCTGAAATTTGTTTTTGTGCCTCTGCCCTTTGATTTTGTGGCAGGTTTGGCATGCCTCTCATTTTTGGAAGGGTGTGAAAGTGGAATCTGTAGCCTCTGTCTATAATGTCCAGGATCCATTAGTTTTTTGTGACAATATGCCAATTTTTCGAAAATAATGCCAGTTTCCTGCCTAAAGGTGCTGCCATTAGAGCTTTGCTTGGCATGCAAAGGGAAAAGTCATTGGTTCTGCTTTCTGAATGGCTGTGATCTATCCTCTCCACCTCTTGGAGTAGGTGCTTGCCATTGTCTGCCTCTAAATGATCCTTGAGATTGCCCTCTACCCCTCGGGCGCCTGTATCTACCTCTTTGAAGTCTGTCCGTGGCTGGAAAGGACCAATTTTTTGAAGGCCAATTTCTACTGAAACGTGGAGGTTGTACCTGTAGGAAATCTTTCACTGTTTGCATTGATTTTGCCTTTTCCTCCATTTTCTTTAATACCTCCTCAGCTTTAACACCAAACAATACATCTTTTTGAAGAGGTGCATCTAGTAATTTAGCTTTGACATGATCTGGTAAGGTTTGCTCTTTGAGCCAAGCATGTCTACGTATGACTGATCCTGTAACAGCAGCTCTACATGAGGCCTCTAAAGCATCAAAACCACATTGCAAGGTATGTTTACCCACTTGTTCTGCACTATGCAACAAATCCTGCAACTCCTTCAAGTCTGGTTGTTCAGGTTGTGACATTTTGCTTTTCAACTGAGATAACAAAAACTGTTGATACTTTAACATATGGAACTGACAGTTTAATGCCCTCATGGTTAAAGTGGCCGAGGTGTATACCTTTTTCCCCCACCTTTCTAAAGCTCTGGAATCTCTCTCTGAGGGTAATGGATTTTTAGCAGTGGAGGCCTTAATTCCCTTGGGACCCTGTGAAATAGTTTCTGGGTCAGCCGCATGGCTTTTGTATAGGAATTGGTGGGAATCAGGAACCCAGTAATACCTGTCAGGCTTGATTGGAGCTGGAGGTAAAGAATCTGGGTTAAGGCTGGCCTCTGAATACACATCATCTAGTATGTCTAAGACAGGAGGGATAGCCAGAGGCCTGTGCTGAGGGAGCAAGAGGAAATCCCTGAGCCTTTTCTTGGAGTCTGAGTAATCCCAGTGGAAGTGTTCCCTCAAGGTATGTAAGGTTTCCCCAAAAGAATAGTCCTCAGGGGGGAGACAGAGGGAATGGACTCCTCTGCATCAGAATCTTCAAAAGGGGAGTATGAATGTTCCTGGTCTTCAGAATGTTCTGCAGTAATGGAGGCCTGGTCCAAGGAAGGGTATTCTTCCTCCACTCTGGGCCTTTTGTCCGAGGGGGGTTGAGAACCCCTGATAAGAGTAATCAAATCCTCAGCCATTTTGAGCATCTGTTTTTTAGGCATGGGGCCTTGAGAGGGGCCCTGTGGAGCTTGTCTTTTAGTATGCATGGCTGCTTTAGATTTAGTGAAAGCCTTAATGGAAAAAGAAGAAGATGGCCTGACGACACCTTGAGAGGTGGCAGGCCTGTCTAAACTCTGAGTTTCCCTGCCAAGAGTGGCATCGGTATCTGTAATCGGGGTGTGGGCCGAGGAGCCTGCGACCTCGGGCACAGAAGACACCGCTAAGGAAGTGTCCTCGGTAGTCAGGGGCTGCATAGGTGCCTCGCTGAGAACCGGAGCACCTGCAGTCGGCTTTAGCGTGGTGTCGATAGAAGTTGCGGACCTCGTATGTCAGTCCTTATCTTTGCGTTTTTTACTCAAAACTGGAGTCGGAGTATCCAACGACATAATGTAATTAAACTTTTTGCCAAAATAGTGGTGGGCGAACTCCGCCATATGCTTAATAGTGCATTTGTTGAATGTAGCACAAAAACGACAGGCCGAGACGTCGTGGTCTGGGCCTAAGCAAGGAATGCAGAGGGAATGGAAATCCTTATGCGGTATTTGCTTCTCACATGAAATGCAATTATTAACTTTGTCTGACATCGGTCTGAGGCAAGAAAAGTTTCCCCAACGGGGTATTTAGCTTTCAAGAAGACTTCGGTTGAAAAATATTCGTAATCTCAGGAGTTGGCCGACCGGCACTTGCGAACTGCTTCTGCTTCGGGCACCGCGCGGCAAGAAAGACTGAAGAAAATGGCGTCAGCTGGTTCTTTTATACCCCTGCCGCACTGACGTCAGGGAAGAAGCGACGACATCCGACGCCGGACCTAGACTTTGGAATTCGGCCGACCGAGGACCCGCCTGATGGCAGGATAACCCATCTGTTATGACTGCAGCTGTATGCACGATGAACATCAGCAATAACCCCCTCTAACTGCAGATAGCCAAACTACAATATTCAGTGAAACAATTAAATAAATAGAAAAAAAATACAGTGCTACCTTTAAAACTGCAAGTTTGTACTTAACTTCAGCTTCAAACACAGCTGATTTTAGCCAGCCAAACTATTCAGATATTGAGCAGAAAATAAATTCCCAGCTATGTGGCTAACACTTAAAGCACAGAGAAACACTCAAGGCTAAGAGTTACATATCGAATAACAAAAAAGTGAAAACAGCAATAACCCCCTCTAACAGCAGAGAGTCAGATAGACAATATTCTGTGAAACAATTAAATAAAAAGACAAATAAAATACAGTACTATCTTTAAAACTGCAAGTTTGTACTTAACTTCAGTTTCAAAATACAATTGATTGTAGCCAGGGAAACCACTCGGATATTGAGCAGAAAATAAATTCCCAGCTATGCTGCTAACAGTTAAAGAACAGAGAAACCCTCTATGCTAAGAGTTAAACATCGAATAACAAAGAAGTGAGAACAGCACTAACCCCCTCTAACTTCAGAGAGACAGACAGACCACAAAATTCAGTGAAACAATTAAATAAACAGAAAAATATAACACAGTACTATCTTTAAAACTGCAAGTTTGTACTTAACTTCAGCTTCTAATACAGTTGATGGTACCCTGCCAAACCACTCAGATATTGAGCAGAAAAATTCCCAGCTATGTTGCTAACATATAAAGCACAGAGAAACCCCCCCAGCCTAAGAGTTAAATATCGAATAACAAAAAAGTGAGAACAGCAATAACCCCCTCTAACTGCAGACAGACAAACTACAATATTCAGTAAAACAATTAAATAAACAGAAAAAAAAATACAGTGCTACCTTTAAAACTGCAAGTTTGTACTTAACTTCAGCTTCGAACACAGCTGATTTTAGCCAGCCAAACCATTCAGATATTGAGCAGAAAATAAATGCACAGCTATGTGGCTAACACTTAAAGCACAGAGAAACACTCAAGGCTAAGAGTTACATATCGAATAACAAAAAAGTGAAAACAGCAATAACCCCCTCTAACAGCAGAGAGACAGATAGACAATATTCTGTGAAACAATTAAATAAAAAGACAAATAAAATACAGTACTATCTTTAAAACTGCAAGTTTGTACTTAACGTTAGCTTCAAACACAATTGTAGCCAGGGAAACAACTCAGATATTGAGCAGAAAATAAATTCCCTGCTATGTTGCTAACAGTTAAAGAACAGAGAAACCCTCTAGGCTAAGAGTTAAACATCGAATAACAAAGAAGTGAGAACAGCACTAACCCCCTCTAACTTCAGAGAGACAGACAGACCACAAACTTCAGTGAAACAATTAAATAAACAGAAAAATATAACACGGTACTATTTTAAAAACTGCAGATTTGTACTTAACTTCAGCTTCGAACAAAGCAGATTGTAGCCACCCAAACCACTCTGATATTGAGGAGAAAATTAATTCACAGGTATGTGGCTAACAGCTAAAGCACAGAGAAACCATCTAGGCTAAGGGTTAATTAAATATTGAATAACGAAGAAGTGAGAACAGCAATAACCTCCTCTAACTGCAGAGACACCAACAGCCCACAATATTCAGTGAAACAATTAAATAAACAGAAAAATAAAATACAATACTATCTTTAAAACTGCAAGTTTGTACTTAACTTCAGCTTCAAACACAGTTGATTGCAGCCAGGGAAACCACTCAGATATTGAGCAGAAAATAAATTACCAGCTATGTGGCTAACAGTTAAAGAACAGAGAAACCCTCTAAGCTAAGAGTCAAACAATCGAAAAAAGTGAGAACAGCAATAACCCCCCTCACTGCAGAGAGAGAGACAGACAACAATATTCAGTGAAAATTAAATAAACAGAAAAATAAAACAAAGTACTATCTTTAAAACTGCAAGTTTGTACTTAACTTCATATTCTAATACAGTTGATTGTAGCCAGCCAACCCACTCAGATATTGAGAAGAAAATAAATTCCGAGCTATGTGGCTAACACTTAAACCACACAGAAACCCTCCAGGCTGAGAGTTAAATATTGAATAACTAAGAAGTGAGAAAGCAATAATCAACTCTAACTGCAGAGAGATAAACAGACAGACCACAATATTCAGTGAAACAATAACATAAATAGAAAAATAAAATAAGTGCTATTTTTAAAACTGCAAGTTAGTACTTAAATTCAGATTCTAATACAGTTGATTGTAGCCTGCAAAACCACTCAGATATTGAGCAGAAAATAAATTCCTAGCTATGTGGCTAACACTTAAAGCACAGAGAAACCCTCTTGGCTAAGAGATAAATATTGAATAGTAAATAGCAATAACCCACGCTAACTGCAAAGAGACAGACCACAATAATCAGTGAAACAATTAAATATTTATTTATTTATTTATTTTTAATTTACATTTGATGACAGGGCTAGTCTAACTGGATATATGTCCCTTTTCAGTAGAGACCCGGGGAGAAAAGCTCCACATAAAACAGATAAAGAAACAGAACATTAAAACTTCAGTTACAGAACATTAGAGTTACAAATAGCTTGACAGACAAAAATCACAGGTGTTACAAGGCAATTTAGCATACATGGAATACAGTAGAACATGTAGAACAAACATGAGTTGAGATAACCCTTTTTGATTCCCAGCTGAAGGTTAAGAGAAAACAACATGAGAACAGACTAGTTAAAAATAGGATTGGAGAGTTAGTGGGGGGTCAGAAAGTCATAAAAGAAACAGAGAGATGTCAGTTTTGGCTTTCCTGGGTACAATAAGTACAACTAGAAGGTAGAGGGCTTAAAGTAGCATAGGAAAAACTGATAAAGACGAAAATAGACAAAGTCTTAGTCAGGGTTAGTACAGAGACATACCCAGTGGCTGGTAAGGTGTGATTTGAGTTTCTTTTTGAAAAGTGTAGTAGAGGATAGAGATGTAAGTTCACTAGGAAGTAGATTCCAACTTTTCCCCACAGTGTTAGAGAAAAGGGAATATCCTGCTTTATTGTTGGGTTTAAGTCCGGATACAAGAAGTTTATTAGCTGAGCGTAGGCTTGAAATATTTTTATATGGGCTGATTACACTTGTGAGAATTGGTGTTTTATCTGGGTGATAAAGGGTTTTATGGGCAATAATCAGTTGATGGAATAAGATTTGATTATGCAATTCAAGCCAACCCAGTTGATTCAGATTTTGGCAGTGGTGGGTTCTAAAAGGGGAGCTGGTGGCAAATCTAGCAATATTACTGTAGGAAATTGACAGCTTGTGGATGTTGGTTTGGATAAATTTGTATATATAGGAGAAGCATAAAAGAGAGTTGAGATAAGGTGGGTGTGGGCAATAGTAGTTCTAGCTATGGGAGTAAGGAAAGGCTTAAATTTTATAGAGGGAGCCTAGTTTTTGGTTTACTGATTTTATTGTGGTGTTGATATGAGCATCATAATTAAGGCTGTGGTCAATAGTTACTCCTAAGAGTTTGGTGGTAGTGTTAGGAGATATGACTTTACCATTTTTCGATTTGATAGAGAAGTGAAGTGGGGTGGACTTTTGTGTAGGTGTAAATAGCAATAGTTTTGTCTTTTTAGGGTCAAGGAGGAGACACCGATGGAGAAACCATTCTTCTACAAGTTCAAAGGTATTTTGGGTGAGGGACTGCAGTTCAAAAGGCCCTGTGGCTGAGGATATTAAAATGGAGTCATCAGCGTACTGTATTGTTACAGCTTGGGGAATACTAATAGATAGATTGTTTATAAAGATAGAGAATAGAAGGGGACCCAAAATGGATCCTTGAGGTACACCAAGGACAGGTAAGTTGGAGGAAAGAGTGTTTTCCCAAAGCACTGCCCGTTGTCTAGATAGGACTTGAACCACTGGAGTGCTTGAGTATCAAATGAGAGGGTCTTAGGAATATTCAACAGTAGCTGATGGTTAACTATGTCGAATGCTTTTGACAGATCAATAAAGATAGCAGAGGACAGGGTGTTATTGTTGCGAGTTTTGTTAATGTGGTCACAGAAGGACTGGAGGGCAGTAGTGGTTTTATGGAAAGGTCGAAAGCCATGCTGAGGAGCTGGCTAATAGGCTATTTTGGAGAAGGTGGTCTAATAGTTGATGGTGGATACATTTTTCCATTATTTTAGCAATAGGAGAGAGAAGGGCAATTGAGCGAAAGTTGGGAAGTTCTGTGGAGTTGCCTCCTTTATATAGTGGGATGATATGAGCGATTTTCCAGATGACTGGGATCCTACCTTCATAAATGGTTCTATTTATTAGGCTAAAGATAGGGAAAGCAATAACTTTAGCTGCTATTTGAAGATATTTCAAAGGTAAGAAGTCAGCTGAGGGGGTAGAGGGTTTGAGTTTTTGAAGGAGGGTACAGATAAGGGATGTGGGGACAGGGTGGAGTTTGAAGGCGGGTGGTGAGGTGTATGAGGAGGAGGGCAGATTAGAGGATGAATAAGGTAGAGAGTTAGCAAGTGACTGAATAGCTTCAGTAAAGAAGTTATTGAAGGAGGGCAGATTAGAGGAGGAATGAGGTAGAGAGTTAGCAAGTGACTGAATAGCTTCAGTAAAGAAGTTATTGAAGGAGTCAGCAATTTGTTTGGGAGTGTCAAGGGTAATTCCAGATGGGCTTGGTGTTTTTGAGTTGCCTGGATGCAGGAATCTATTGATACCTGACCAGAATTTCTGTGGACTTTGATGGTTGGTTAGTTGAAGTTGGAAGAAGAAGTTTTTTTGTCTGATAGTACTGATGCTTTAGTGGAGTTTCTCACCTGTTTTAATTGTGAGTGATCAGTTGGGTCTTTAGTGATATGCCATTTGGCCCAGAATTTGTTTCTTAGCAAAATGTTTTGCTTGGTTTCCTTAGTAAGCCATGGCGCTGTTTTGGTACTGTTCTTGAGAGTACAAGAAGGGGTATGGTAGTCTAGGATTTCAAGGAATGTAGAACTGAAGTATGCCACTGCTTCCTCAAGTTGGAGGTCCTTTAGTTGTGACCAGTTACATGCACTCATTTCATTTAGGAAGTGTTCAGGGTTGAAATGTTTATTTGAGCGAGTAGTTCTGAAAGTTATAGGGCAGGGTGTATTACTCCTTTGCCAAATTATATAAGTTAGAGAGTGATCACTAATGTCATTTGGCAGGATGCCAACATTATAGGTTAAGGACTGAGTATTTATAAGGATCCAATCTAGGGTGGTTTCTTCATTGGTGGGTTTATGAGTATGGGTAAGTGAGGTGATAGTTTGGGAGAAGCCATGTAGATTAATGTGGTTAGTTGGGTAATCAGAATTACAGGTCTTCCAGTCTATATTAAAATCGCCTAGCACTATGGTTTCTTGTGGATAGTTAGTGGACAGCCAGATAAGGATATTTTCTAGGGAGTTGATGTTATTACCTGGAGGAAGATATGAGCATAAGATGTAGACAGACTTGCAAGTATTTAGTTGTAGCTTAGTGATAAGAATTTCAGAAATGGTACTGGATGGTGGGTGAGCATCTAGTAGTATGAGTTGGAGCCCTGCTTTGTATATTAAGGCTATGTGATCCACTCTTAGAATACTATATCCTGGAGGGGGAATTTCTTGATCTTGGGTTGATGGTTTTAACCATGTTTCGGTCAAGCAAAGAATGTCGAAGTCATGAACATCCAGTAGGGCATGAAGGTGAGCAAATTTATTATTCACACTTCGTATATTTAAGTGAGCTATGAAGAGGGAGTTATGAGGCCTTGGAGGGGAGTGAAGGGGAGAGGAAGAAGGTGTGCCTGGGTGAGCAGGACTAATATTGGTAGGGCCAGGATTGGGATGTATGTCACCATCTAGTATAAGGTGTAGGTGTAGTCTATATGTGTGGATTAGGGAAGGATTCAGTATGGTATGGCTTCTCTTGACTTGGTGGTGTTTATAGGTAATGTGGGTGACTCTGTGATACTTTGGGAGGAAATAGCTGGTTGTAGATGTTATGTTTATATGTTTAAGGGTAGCTGATAGAGCTGGAAGGGATGTTTGTTTTGTGGACTGGTGGAAGCTAGAGTAACTTAGATGTTCATAGGCAGTTAGTGTATAGGGAAGAAACAGGAAAGGAAGAATTGAGAAAAGAAAAAGGGGTTTGAGGTAAGGTGATATAGGTGAAATAGGTATAGTGATGAAGATGTTGAGGGCGGAGAGTGAAAAGGTGAAATTTGGGATGAAGTAAGAGGAGTGGCTTAGTAAAAGGAGTGCCTTAATGAGTTGTTGATTGGATAGGATAATTGGGTGAGTAGGAGTGGTTAGTGAGGTATAAGTTCAGATGTAGTAGGGGTGTGTGGGAATTGGGGGTAGGGCAGGGGAGCAGAGGGAGCCCGCAGAGCGAACGGAGCGGGGTAGAGCCAAGTGAAGGAGTAAAACCTGAGGAAAAACAATCAGTGGAATGCTGACTGCAAGAGGTAAGTTTGTTGGGGGTAGGTAAAGAAGGTAATATAGGTAATGATAGTCTAAGTAGGTTGGGAAGTTAAGAGAATTATAGTGAAATTGGACAGGTAAAGTGGGACTGAAATGTAACTAGTAAGGTAGAAGCTAGTAAACCTAAGAGATTCAAATTTAAGGCTGTACGCTAGATGGGAGAGAAAAGGGTGCCATCTAGAGGGCAAAATAATATACTGCTACAGTAGCTCCTGGAAGGAAAAAGTGGATCTAGGAGTTGGAGTGGGAAAAAGTGAAGTAAAGTGCAGAGGCTAGGAGAGGAACAGATGGAGGAAGACAAATACAGAAAAGTATGGTTGCTGGCTATCCTGGCAGGGAGGGGTAGGTTTTATACCTAATTAGTTAGACAAAGTATCTTTTAAATTCATCAAGAAACAAACTTCCAGTCTTCCTTGAGGGGATGAGTTCAGGGAGAAGTTAGCCTCTATTCCTTGATGTTACGAAGAGACAGCAGGTACTATACAAAGTGAGGAGTCAAGGTCATCAGGTAGGGCAGGTTATAAACCCTTATGCAGGTCCCAATACAGGACAGGCAGCTTGCCAGGTTTCAGGCTTCCTTGAGGGGATGAGTTCAGGGAGAAGTAAGCCTCTATTACTTGATGTTAGGAAGAGACAGCAGGTGCTATACAAAGTGACGAGTCAAGGTCGTCAGGTAGGGCAGGTTATAAACCCTTATGCAGGTCCCAATGCAGAACAGGCAGCTTGCCAGGTTTCAGGCTTCCTTGAGGGGATGAGTTCAGGGAGAAGTTAGCCGCTATTCCTTGATGTTAGGAAGAGACAGCAGGTACAAATCAAAGTGAGGAGTCAAGGTCGTCAGGTAGGGCAGGTCATAAACCCTTATGCAGTTCCCAATGCAGGACAGGCAGCTTGCCAGGTTTCAGGCTTCCTTGAGGGGATGAGTTCAGGGAGAAGTTAGCCTCTATTCCTTGATGTTAGGAACAGACAGCAGGTACAAACCAAAGTGAGGAGTCAAGGTCGTCAGGTAGGGCAGGTTATAAACCCTTATGCATGTCCCAATGCAGGACAGGCAGCTTGCCATAAATAGTAATGGACGCTAGAGCCCGGGACACACAGCAGCCAAGCGAATTTATAAATAAACAGAAAAATAAAATAAAGTACTATCTTTAAAACTGCAAGTTCGTACTTAACTTCAGCTTCGAACACAGTTGACCATAGTCAGCCAAACCACTCAGATATTGAGCAGAAAATAAATTCCCAGCTATGTGGCCAACAGTTAATTCCCAGCTATGTGGCCAACAGTTAAAGCACAGAGAAACCCTCCAGGCTAAGAGTTAAATATCGAATAACAAAAAAGTGAGAAAAGAAATAACACCCTCTAACTGTATTGAGTGAAAAAATTAAATAAAATAGAAAAATAAAATACAGTACTGTCTTTAAAACTGCAAGTTTGTACTTAAGGTAAGCTTCTAATGCAGTTGACTGTAGCCAGCCAAACCACTCAGATATTGAGCAAAAAATAAACTCCCAGCTATGTGGCTAAGACTTAAAGCACAGAGAAACCCTCTAGGCTAAAATATCGAATTATACAAAAGTGAGAACAGCATTAACCCTCTCTAACTGCAGAGAGACAGACAAACCACAATATTCAGTGAAACAATTAAATAAGCAGAAAAATAAATACAGTACCATCTTTAAAACTGAAAGTTTGCACTTAACTTCAGCTTCTAATAGAGTTGATTGTAGCCAGCCAAACCAGTCAGATATTGAGCAGAAAATTACTTCCCAGCTATGTGGCTAACAATTAAAGCACACATAAAGCCTCTAGCTAAGAGTCAAGTATTGAATAACAAAGAAGTGAGAACAGCAATAACCCACTCTAATTGTAGAGAGACAGACAGACCTCAATATTCAGTGAAACAATTAAACAGAAAAATAAAATACAGTACTATCTTTAAAATGGGAAGTTTGTACTTGACTTCAGCTTCGAACACAGTTGATTGCAGCAGGCCAAACCACTCAGATATTGAGCAGAAAATAAATTCCTGGCTATGTGGCTAAGACTAAAAGCACAGAGAAACCCTCTAGGCCAAGAGGTAAACATTGAATAACAAAAAGTGAGAACAGCAAAAATCCCCTCTAACTCCAGAGTGAGAGGGAGACAGACCACAATAGTCAGTGAAACAATTAAATAAACAGAAGAATAAAATACAGTACTAATTTTAAAACTGCAAGTTTTTACTTAACTTCAGCTTTGAACAGGGTTGATTGTAGGCAACCAAATAACTCAGATATTGAGCAGAAAAAAACATTCCCAGCTATGTGGCTAACACTAAAAGCACAGAGAAACCCTCTAGGCTAGGAGTTAAATATTGAATAACAAAGAAGTGAGAAGAGCAATAACCCCCTCTAACTGCTGAGAGTCAGATAGACCACAATATTCAGTGAACCAATTAAATACACAGAAAAATAAAATACAGTACTATTTTTAAAACTTCAAGTTTGTACTTAACTTCAGATTTGAACACAGTTGATTGTAGCCAGGCAATCCACTCAGATATTGAGCAGAAAATAAATTCGCACCTCTGTGGCTAACACTTAAAGCAGACAGAAACCCTCTAGGCTAAGAGTTAAATATCGAACAACAAAGAAGTGTGAGCAGCAGTAACCCTCTCTAACTGCAGAGAGACAGACAGACCACAATATTCAATGAAACAATTAAATAAATAGAAAAATAAAGTACAGTATTATCTTTAAAACTGCAAGTTTGTACTTAACTTAAAGATAAAGATAGTACTATATTTTATTGTTCTGTGTATTTGTTTCACTGAATATTGTGTTCTATCTGTCTCTCTGCAGTTAGAGGGGGTTTTTGCTCCAAATATAACCACAAGGCATTCTTTAGCGTTGTCAAGAATCTAAGTGGCTCAGATCTGCTCGGAGTTAGTGCAGAATGGCACAAAATACACTGAACTGACCGATATCGCCAACATCCTGGCAGACAGGTTCAGCACAAACTTCATCCCGTTCTCACCCCCAAACAGACCCATAACCATACCAGAAGAATGTAGAGTCCCTGAAATCACAGACACTCAGGTTAAAACAGCCCTCTCCAAAGCCAAAAACACAGCATCAATGGGACCGGACGTTGTCCCAGGCTGCGTCCTACATGAGCTCAAAGACAACCTAACCCCTCACCTAAACACACTGTTCAAACTCAGCCTCTCCACAGGCTACATACCTATAGAGTGGTGCACAGCAATGGTTATTCCACTCCACAAAGATGGAGCCACAACAGACCCCGGGAATTATCGCCCTATAAGCCTGACTAGCTTGGTCTGCAAGGCTATAGAGCGCATCATCATGGAACATATTAACAGAGACATAGGGAACCTCCAAACACTGGACCCCACCCAGTTCAGCTTTGTTAAGGACAGATCATGCCTCCTAAACCTGGTGTACTTCTTTGAGACAGTTACCAAGGCTATAGATGAGGGAAAGGTGGTACGCACAGCCTACCTAGACCTCGCAGAGGTCTTCGACACCATTCCCCATTCTGGAACTATAGACAAGCTCACCAGCCTGAACATAAACCCCATATCACAAGATGGGTTGCCAACTGGCTCACGGACAGAACCCACATGGTAAGAGTTGTGGGAGCTAGGTCCAACTCTAAACTGGTTACAAGTGGCATTCCCCAGGGCTCAGTCCTAGGACCCCTCCTGTTCAACATATACTTCTCAGAAGTACAAACAAGCACATGAGGACTATGGCTGACCAAGTTCACAGATGACTGCAAACTAGGGGCTATAATTTACTCTCCGGCTGACACAGACATCCTCCAAAAGGGTCTCACTGAGACGGATACCTGGTGTCAACATCATGGCCTCAAGCTAAATGCCAAAAAGTGCATAGTCATCCCCTTTGGAAAAAACAAAGTACCCAAAAACTACCACATAGGTGGTAGTCCCCTAAATACGGAAGACGTAATAAGGGATCTGGGGACCCAAGTAGATAGTTATCTCACCTTTGGTAATCACATTGCCAAAGTGGTTAGAAAATCCTTCTACATAGCCCACCTAATCACCGAAAGGTTCGCATCCAGATCAAAAGAGGTCATTGTGCCCCTCTACTCATCACTCATCAGATCCATCATAGAGTACAATGCCCCATTAGGGATGTATCTTACAAGACACCTGCAACAGCTGGAAAGACCACAGAAGTACCTCACCAAGAGTATCACTGGCCTCAAACAGATGCCCTATGCAGCTCGACTGAGGAAACTCCAGCTGTACTCGGTTGCATACTGCCTACTCAGAGGTGATCTCTGACTGACATACAAGGCCATGTCCAGCCAAGAATTGATGGACATGCTCCACCTAAAGAAAACCTTATCCCCTCGAGCCACACACTCTAGGTATCTAAACCTCACCATAACAATAAATAGGATGTGCTGGAGGGATAGATTCCTGTCTCAGAGACTTCCCATGCTTTGGAACAAGATTCCCATCTACATTAGGCAGAGCTCCTCACTAACGCTCTTCAAAAGAAACATTGACAAGTGGAGGGGAAACAGAAAGTTTACCCTGGGGATCACTTCAGTGGCTCTGCTGGATAGAGGCACAGGGAACTAATCTAAGTGGGTGGCGAAAGCCAACACATTCTGGCAAGGCTTATAAATGCCTTTGGGCAGAAAGCCTAGTACCTACCTATGAACTTCAGCTTCGAACACAGTTGATAGTAGCCAGCCAAACCACTCAGATATTCAGCAAAAAATAAATTCCCAGCTATGTGGCCAACATTTAAAGCACAGAGAACCCCTATAGGCTAAGAGTTAAATATCGAATAAAAAAGAAGTGAGAACAGCAAAAAAAACCTCTAACTGCAGAGAGACAGACAGACCACAATTTTCAGTGAAATAATTAAATAAACAGAAAAATTAAATATAGTACTATCTTTAAAACTGCAAGTTTGTACATAAATTCAGCTTCTAATGCAGTTGATTGTAGCCAGCCAAACCACTCAGATATTGAGCAGAAAATAAATTCCCAGCTATGTGGGTAACACTAAAAGCACAGAGAAACCCTCTAGGCTAAGAGTTAAATACTGAATAACAAAGAAGTGAGAACAGCAATAACCCCCTATAAATCAAGAGAGACAGACAGACCAAAATATTCAGTGAAACAATTAAACAGAAAACTAAAATACAGTACTATCTTTAAAACTGCAAGTTTGTACTTAACTTGAGCTGCTAACACGGTTGATTGTAGCCAGACAAACCACTCAGATGTTGAGCAGAAAATAAATTCCCAACTATGTGGCTAACACAAACAACAGAAACTCCCTCTAGGCTAAGAGTTAAATATCGAATACCAAAGAAGAAAGAACAGCAATAACCCCCTCTCACTGCAGAGAGACAGGCAGACCACAACATTCAATTAAACAGAAAAATGAAATACAGTACTATCTTTAAAACAGGAAGTTTGTACTTAACGTCAGCTTCGAATACAGTTGATTGCAACCAGCCAAACCACTCAGATATTGAGCAGAAAATAAATTCCCAGCTATGTGGATAAGTCTAAAAGCAAAGAAAAACCCTCTAGGCTAAGAGTTAAATATTGAGTAACAAAGACGTGAGAGCAGCAATAACTCCCTATAACTCCAGAAAAACAGACAGACCACAATATTCAGTGAAACAATTAAATACACAGAAAAATAAAATACAGTACTATATGTAAAACTTCAAGTTTGTACTTAACTTCAGCTTCGAACACAGTTGATTGTAGCCAGCCAAACCACTCAGATATTCAGCAGAAAATAAATTCCCATCTATGTGGCTAACACTTAAAGCACAGAGAACCCCCTGTAGGCTAAGAGTTAAATATCAAATAAAAAAGAAGTGTGAACAGGAATAACCCCCTCTAACTGCAGAGAGACAGACAGACCAGAATATTCAGTGGAACGATTAAATAAACAGAAAAATAAAATATACTACTATCTTTAAAACTGCAAGTTTGTACTTAACTTCAGCTTCCAACACAGTTGATTACAGCCAGCCAAACCACTCAGATATTGAGCAGAAAGTAAATTCCCAACTATGAGGCTAAAAGCACAGATAAACCTTCTAGGCTAAGAGTTAAATATTGAATAACAAAGAAGTGAGAACAGCAATATCCCCCTCTTACTCCAGAGAGACAGATAGAGAGACCACAATATTTAGTGAAACAATTAAATAAACAGAAAAATAAAATACAGCACTATATTTAAATCTGCAAGTTTCTACTTAACTTCAGCTTCGAAAACAATTGATTGTATCCAGCCAAATCACTGAGATATTGAGCAGAAAAAAAATCACAGCTATGTTGTTAACATTTCAAGCACAGGGAAACTCTCTAGGCCAAGAGTTAAATATCAAATAACGAAGAGGTGAGAATAGCAATAACGCCATCTAACTGCAGAGAGACAGACAGACCACAACATTCAGTGAAACTGTTAAACAAACAGAAAAATAAAATACAGTACTATCTTTAAAACTGCAAGTTTGTACTTAACCTCATCTTCAAACACAGTTGATTGTAGCCAGCCAAACCACTCAGGTATTGAGCAGAAAATACATTCCCAGCTATGTGGCTAACACTAAAAGCACCGGGAAACCCTCTAGGCTAAGAATTAAACATCTAATAACAAAGAGGTGAGAACAGCAACAACCCCCTCTCACTGTAGAGAGACAGACAGACCACAATACTCAGTGAAACAATGAAACAGAAAAAAAAAATAGCAGTACTATCTTAATAAACACTGCAAGTTTGTACAGAGAGCCAAACAACTCATATATTGAGCAGTAAATAATTTCCCAACTATGTGGCTAACACTAAAAGCACAGATAAACCCTATAGGCTAAGAGTTAAATATTGAATAACAAAGTGAGAACAGCAATAGCCCCCTCTAACTCAAGAGAGACAACAGATCACAATATTCAGTAAAACAATAAAATAAACAGAAAAATAAAATACAGTACTATCTTTAAAACTGCAAGTTTGTACTTGACCTTAGCTTCTAACACAGTTGATTGTAGCCAGGCAAACCACCCAGATATTGAGCAGAAAATAATTTCCCAGCTATGTGGCTATCACTAAAAGCACAGAAAAACTCTCTAGACTAAGAGTTAAGTAGTGAATAACATAGAAGTGAGAACAGCAATAACCCCCTCTAACTACAGAGAGACAGACAGATCACAATATTCAGTGAAACAATTAAATAAACAGAAAAATAAAATACAGTACTATCTTTAAAACTACAAGTTTGTACTTAACCTCAGCTTCAAACACAGTTGATTGTAGCAAGCCAAACCAATCAGATATTGAGCAGAAACAAAATTCCCAGCTATGTGGTTAACATGTAAAACACAGATAAACCCTCTAGGCTAAGAGTTAAATATAGAACAACAAAGAAGTGAGAAGAGCAATAACCCCCCTCTAACTGCAGACAGATAGACCACAATATTCAGTAAAACAATTAAATAAACAGAAAAATAAAGTACATTACTATCTTTAAAATTGTACGTTTGTACTTAACTTCAGCTTCGAGTACAGTTGATTGCACCCAACCAAACCAGTCAGATATTGAGCAGAAAATAAATTCCCAGCTATGTGGCTAACACAAAGCACAGAGTAACCCTCTAGGCTCAGAGTTAAATACTGAATAATAAAGAAGCAAGAACAGGAATAACCCCCTCTAATTGCAGAGAGACAGATAAACCAGAATATTAAGTGAAAAAAATAAATAAACAGAAAATCAAATACAGTACTGTCTTTAAAACTGCAAGTTTGTACTTCACTTCAGCTTTGAACACAGTTGATTGTAGCTAGCCAAACCACATATTGAGCAGAAAATAAATTTCCAGCTATGTGGCTAACACTTAAAACCCTCTAGGCTAAGAGTTAAATATCGAATAACAAAGAAGTGAGAACAACAATAACCAACTCTAGCTGCAGGGAGGCAGACAGACCACAGTTGATTGCAGCTGGCCAAATCACTCAGATATTGAGCAAAAATAAATTCCCAGCTATGTAGCTAATACTAAAAGCAGAGAGAAGCCCTCTAGGCTAAGAGTTAAATATCGAATAATAAAGAAGTGAGAACAGCAATAGCAACAAGCTAGGAGTTAAATACTAACAAACAAGTGAGAACAGCAATAGTCCTCCTCGAACTCCAGAGAGAAAGACAGACCACAATATTCATTGAAACAATTAAATAAACAGAAAAATAAAATACAGTACTATCTTTAAAACTGCAAGTTTGTACTTAACTTCAGCTTCGAACACAGTTGACGGTAGCCAACCACACTGCTTAGATATTGAGCAGAAAATAAATTCCCAGCTATGAGGCTACCACTTAAAGCACAGAGAAGCCCTCCAGGCTAAGACTTAAATATCGAATAACAAAGTGAGAACAGCAGTAGCCCCCTCTAACTGCAGACAGACAGACCACAATATTCAGTGAAACAAACAGAAAAATGAAATACAGAACTATTTTTAAAACTGCAAGATTGTACTTAAGGCAAGCTTCTAATACAGTTGATTGTAGATAGCCAATCCACTCAGATATTGAGCAGAAAATAAATTCCCAGCTATGTGGCCAACACAAAGCACAGACAAACCCTCTAGGCTAAGAGTTAAATATTGAATAACAAATAAGTGTGAACAACCCCCTCTCACTGCAGAGAGACAGACAGACCACAATATTCAGTGAAACAATTAAATAAACAGAAAAATCAAACACAGTACTATCTTTAAAACTGCAAGATTGTACTTAAGGCAAGCTTCTAATACAGTTGATTGTAGATAGCCAAACCACTCAGATATTGAGCAGAAAATTAATTCCCAGATATATGGCTAAGACTTAAACCACAGAGAAACCCCTCTAGGCTATGAGTTAAATATTGAATAACAAAGAAGTGAGAAGAGCAATAAACCCCTGTAACTGCAGAGAGGCAGACAGACCACAGTATTCAGTGAAACAATTAAATAAACAGAAAAATAAAATACAGTGCTATCTTTAAAACTGTAAGTTTGTACTTAACTTCAGCTTCTAATACAGTTGATGATAGCCAGCCAAACCACTCAGATATTGAGCAGAAAATAAATTCCCAGCTATGTGGCTAACACTTAAAGCAGAGAGAAACCCACCAAGCTAAAGTTTAAATAACGAATAACAAAGAAGTGAGAACAGCAATAACATCCTCTAACTGCAGAGAGGCAGACAAACTACAATATTCAGTTGTTCTTCTTTCGTCTTTTCCCGGTTAGGGGTTGCCACAGTGGAACTCCGGTCCACTAATGATTGGCAGTAGATTTTTATGGTGCAAAAGTGCCAGCCCGACCTTCGACGAAGGCATGCCCATTAATGCATATCTATCAAACGTCACTTGACCGGGGGGAGGATATGCAGACTCCAAACAGAAGGCACTCCAGCCGAGAATCGAATGGGAGAACCTCTTGCTGTGAGGCAACAACATTACCGCTGCACCACCGCGGCTGTTAAACCACAATATTCTGTGAAACAATTAAATAAAGAGAAAAATAAAATACAGTACTATCTTTAAAACTGCAAGCTGGTACTTAACTTCAGCTTCTAATACACTTGATGGCATCCAGCCAAAACACTCAGATATTGAGAAGAAAATAAATTCCCAGCTACGTGGATAACACTTAAAGCATGGAGGAACCCGCCAGGCTAAGAGTTAAATATTGAATAAGAAAGAAGTGAGAACAACAATAATGTTCTCTAACTGCATAGAGACAGACAGACCACAATATTCAGTGAAACAATTAAATAAACGGAAAAATAAAATACACTACTATCTTCAAAACTGCAAGTTTGTACTTAACTTCAGCTTCTAATACAGTTGATTGTAGCCAGGCAAACCATTCAGATATTGAGCAAAAAAATTCCAAGCTATGCAGATATTGAGCAGAAAAATTCCCAGCTATGTGGCTAACACTTAAAACCCTCTAAGCTAAGAGTTAAATATCGAATAACAAAGAAGTAGGAACTGCAATAACACCCTCTAACTGCAGAAAGACAAACAGACCACAATATTCAGTGAAACAAATAAATAAATTGAAAAACAAAATACAGTACTATCTTTAAAACTGCAAGCTTTTACTTAACCTTAGCTTCAAACACAGTTGATTGTAGCCAGCGAAACCACTCAGACATTGAGCAGAAAATAAATTCCCAGCTTTATGGCTAACACAAAGCACAGAGAAACCCCTTAGACTAAGAGTTAAATAATCAAAAAAGAAAGAAGTGAGAACAGCAATAACCCCCTCTCACTCCAGAGAGACAGACAGACCACAATATTCCGTGACACAATTAAACAGAAAAATAAAATACAGTACTAGCTATAAAACTGCAAGTTTGTACTTAACTTCAGCTTCTAACACAGTTGATTGTAGCCAGAAAAACCACTTAAAAATTGAGCAGAAAATAAATTCCCAGCTACGTGGCTAACACTTAAAGCACAGAGAAACCCTATAGGCTAAGAGGTAAATATCGAATAACAAAGAAGTGAGACAAACAATAACCCCCTCCAACTGCAGAGATACAGACAGACCACAATATACAGTTAAACAGGAAAATAAAATACAGTACTACCTTTAAAACTGCAAATTTGTACTTAACTTATCTTCGAACACAGTTGATTTTAGCCAGTCAATCCACTCAGATATTGAGCAGAAAAAAAAATCTCAGCTATGTGGCTAACACTTAAAGCACAGAGAAACTCTCTAGGCTAAGAGTTAAATATCGAATAAAAAATAAGTGAGAACAGCAATAACCCACTCTAACTGCAGAGAGCCAGACAGACCAAAATATTCAGTGAAGCAATTAAATAAACAAAAATAAAATACAGTACTATCTTTAAAAGTGCAAGTTTGTAGTTAAGTTAAGCTTCTAATACAATTGTTTGCAGCCAGCCAAACTACTCAGATATTGAGCAGAAAATAAATTCCCAGCTATGTCGTTATCCAAAAGAACAGAGTACCCTCTAGGCTAAGAGTTAAATATCGAATAACAAAAAAGTAAGAACAGCAATAATCCCCTCTAACTAAAGAGAGTCAGACAAACCACAATATTCAGTGTAGCAATTAAATAAACAGAAAAATAAAATACAGTACTATCTTTAAAACTGCAAGTTTGTACTTAACCTCAGCTTCAAACACAATTGACTGCAGCAAGCCAAACCACTCAGATATTGAGCAGAAACAAAATTCTCAGCTATGTGGTTAACACTTAAAGCACAGAGAAACCCTCTAGGCTAAGAGTTAAATATTGAATAACAAAGAAGTGAGAACAGCAATAACCCCCTCTAACTGCAGACAGATAGACCACAATATTCAGTAAAACAATTAAATAAACAAAAAATAAAGTACAGTACTATCTTTAAAATTGCAAGTTTGTACTTAACTTCAGCTTCGAACAAAGTTGATTGCACCCAACCAAACCAGTCAGATATTGAGCAGAAAAAAAATTCCCAGCAATGTGGCTAACACTTAAAACCCTCTAGGCTAAGAGTTAAATATTGAATAACAAAGAAGTGAGAACAGCAATAACCAACTCTAACTGCAGGGAGACAGACAGACTACAATATTCGGTGAAACAATTAAACAAACAGAAAAATAAAATACAGTACTATCTTTAAAACTGAAAGTATGTACTTAACTTCAGATTCAAACACAGTTGATTGCAGCAGACCAAACCACTCAGATATTGAGCAAAAATAAATTCCCAGCTATGTGGCTAACATTTAAAGCAGAGAGAATCCCCCCAGGCTAAGAGTTAAATATCGAACAACAAAGAAGTGAGAAAAGCAATAACCCCATCTAACTGCAGAGACAGACAAACCAGAATATTCAGTGAAACAATTAAATAAATAGAAATATAAAATACAATACTATCTTTGAAACTGCAAGTTTGTACTTAAGGTAAGATTCTAATATAGTTGATTGTAGCCAGACAAACCATTCAGATATTGAGCAGAAAATAAATTCCCAGCTATGTGGCTAAAACAAAGCAAAGAGAAACCTTCTAGGCTAAAAGTTAAATATCGAAAAACAAAAAAGTGATAACAGCAGTAACCCCACAACTACAGAGAGACAGACAGACCACAATATTCAGTGAAACAATTAAATAAACAGAAAAATCAAATACAGTACAATCTTTAAAATTGCAAGTTTGTACTTAACTTTAGCTTCTAACACAGCTGACTGTAGCTCCACTCAGATAGTGGGAAGAAAATGAATTCCCAGCTATGTGGCTAACACTTAAGGCACAGAGAACCCTCTTGGCTAAGAGTTTAATATTGCTTAACGATGTAAGAACAGCAATAACCCCCTCTAACTGCAGAGAGACAGACAAACCACAATATTCAGTGAAACAATTAAATACACAGAAAAATAAATACAGTAGCATCTTTAAAACTGAAAGTTTGTACTTAACTTCAGATTCTAATAGAGTTGATAGTACCCAGCCAAACCAGTCAGATATTGAGCAGAAAATTAATTCCCAGCTATGTGACTAACACAAAGCACAGAGAATCCCTCTAGGCTAAGAGTTAAATATTGAATACCAAAGAAGTAAGAACAGCAATAACCCCCTCTCACTGCAGAGAGTCAGACAGAACACAATGTTCCATGAAACAATTAAATAAACAGAAAAATAAAATACAGTACTATCTTTAAAATGCATGTTTGTACATAACTTCAACTTCTAAAGCAGTTTACTGTAGCCAGTCAAAGCACTCAGATATTGAGCAGAAAATAAATTTCCAGCTATGTGGCTAACATTTAAAGCACAGAGAAACCCTCCAGGCTAAGAGTTAAACATCAAATAACAAAGAAGTAACAACAGCAATAACCCCCTCTAACTGCAGACAGACATACATATCACAATAATCAGTGAAACAATTAAATAACTAGAAAAATAAAATACAGTACTATTTTTAAAACTGCAAGCTTGTACTTAACTTCACCTTCTAATACAGTTGATGGTATCCGCCAAACCACTCAGATATTGAGCAGAAAATAAATCCCCAGATATGTGACTAACACAAAGCACAGAGAATCCCTCTAGGCTAAGAGTTAAATATTGAATACCAAAGAAGTAAGAACAGCAATAACCCCCTCTCACTGCAGAGAGACATACCATAATATTCAGTGAAACAATTAAACAGAAAACTAAAATAAAGTACTATCTTTAAAACTGCAAGTTTGTACTTACCTTCAGCTTCGAACAAAGTTGATTGCAGCCAGCCAAACCACTCGGATATTGAGCAGAAAATAAATTCCCAGCTATGTGGCTAACACTAAAGCACAGAGAAACCCTCTAGGCTAAGAGTTAAATATTGAATAACAAAGAAGTAAGAACAGCAATAACCCCCTCTAGAGAGAGAGAGAGAGAGAGAGAGAGAGAGACAGACCACAATATTCAGTGAAACAATTAAATAAACAGAAAAATAAAATACAGTACTATCTTTAAAACTGCAAGTTTGTACTTAACCTCATCTTTAAACACAGTTGATTGTAGCCAGACAAACCACTCAGATATTGAGCAGAAAATAAATTCTCAGCTATGTTGCTAACACTTAAAGCACAGAGAAACCCTCTAGGCTAAGAGTTAAATATCGAATAACAAAGAAGTGAGAACAGCAACACTCTGCTCTTACTGCAGAGAGACAGACAGACAACAAAAATCAGTGAAACAGTTAAATAAATAGAAAAAGTACTATCTTTAAAACTACAAGTTTGTACTTAACTTCAGCTTCTAACACAGTTGATTGTAGCCAGCCAAAAAACTTAGATATTGAGTAGAAAACAAATTCTCAGCTATGTGGATAACACTTAAAGCACAAAGAAGCCCTGTAGGTTAAGAGTTAAATATCGAATAACAAAAAAGTGAGAACAGCAATAACCACCTCTAACTGCAGAGAGACAGATAGACCACAATATTCAGTGAAACAATTAAATACACAGAAAAATAAAATACAGTGCTATCATTAAAACTTCAAGTTTGTACTTAACTTCAGCTTCAAACACAGTTGATTGTAGCCAGGCAATCCACTCAGATATTGAGCAGAAAATAAATTCACAGCTATGTGGCTAACACTTCAAGCACAGAAAATCCCTCTAGGCAAAGAGTTAAATCTCGAATAACAAAGAAGTGAGAAAAGCAATAATGCCTTCTAACTGCAGAGAGACAGACAGACCACAATATTCCTTGAAACAATTACGTAAACAGAAAAATAAAATACAGTATTATCTACTTAAGTTAAGCTTTTAATACAGTTGATTGTAGCCAGCCAAACCACTCAGATATTGAGCAGAAAATAAATTCCCAGCTATGTGGCTAACACTAAAAGCACAGAGAAACCCTCTAGACCAAGAGTTAAATATCGAATAACAAAGAAGTGAGGACAGTAATAACCCCCCTCTAACTGCAGAGAGATAGACAGACCACAACATTCAGTGAAACAAACAGAAAAATACAGTATTATCCTTAAAACTGCAAGTCTGTACTTAACTTCATCTTGAACACAGTTGATTGTAGCCAGCCAAACCACTCAGATACTTAATACATTCCCAGCTATGTGGCTAACACTTAAAGCACCAGGAAACCCTCTAGGCTAAGAATTAAACATTGAATAACAAAGAAGTGAGAACAGCAACACCCTCTAACTGCAGAGAGACAGACAAACCACAATATTCAGTGAAACGATCAAATGAACAGAAAAAGAAAATATAGTACTATCTTTAAAACTGCAAGTTTCATTCCTCCAGTACAACTCTTTGAGTGTGTGTACCTTTAACTCCTAGTGGGTGTGGCCTGAGCCTTTAAAAATTAAGTTATCACCTTACAATTCTAACAGATACTCATTGACAGAGGTCAGATATTAATTCAGTTGTGTTTGCCATAATGTATGCTTCAAGATAAAATATTCTGATACTTTGTATGTAGCATGATTTTGGAATTATTAATGCAAATATGAACAAGTAACATTTGACGCCTACAGGAGCAATAGGAGGTAACTGCAGATACACCTGGAGGCGTCACTCGGATGTAATGAGTTAACTTCAGATTCTAATACAGTTGATTGTAGCCAGCCAAACCACTCGGATATTGAGCAGAAAATAAATTCTCAGCTATGTTGCTAACACTTAAAGCACAGAGAAATCCTCTAGGCTAAGAGTTAAATATTGAATAACAAAGAAGTGAGAACAGCAATAACCCCCAACTGTAGTCATAAACAATTAAATAAATAGAAAAATAAAATACAGCACTGTCTTTAAAACTGTAAGTTTGTACTTAAGGTAAACTTCTAATACAGTTGATTGTAGTCAGCCAAACTACTCAGATATTGAGCAGAAAATTAATTCCAAGCTTTGTGGTTAACAGTTAAAGCACAGAGAAACCCTCTAGACTAAGAGTTAAATATCGAATAACAAAAAAGTAAGAACAGCAATAATCCCCTCTAACTAAAGAGAGTCAGACAAACCACAATATTCAGTGTAGCAATTAAATAAACAGAAAAATAAAATACAGTACTATCTTTAAAACTGCAAGTTTGTACTTAACCTCAGCTTCAAACACAATTGACTGCAGCAAGCCAAACCACTCAGATATTGAGCAGAAACAAAATTCTCAGCTATGTGGTTAACACTTAAAGCACAGAGAAACCCTCTAGGCTAAGAGTTAAATATTGAATAACAAAGAAGTGAGAACAGCAATAACCCTCTAACTGCAGACAGATAGACCACAATATTCAGTAAAACAATTAAATAAACAAAAAATAAAGTACAGTACTATCTTTAAAATTGCAAGTTTGTACTTAACTTCAGCTTCGAACAAAGTTGATTGCACCCAACCAAACCAGTCAGATATTGAGCAGAAAAAAAAATTCCCAGCAATGTGGCTAACACTTAAAACCCTCTAGGCTAAGAGTTAAATATTGAATAACAAAGAAGTGAGAACAGCAATAACCAACTCTAACTGCAGGGAGACAGACAGACTACAATATTCGGTGAAACAATTAAACAAACAGAAAAATAAAATACAGTACTATCTTTAAAACTGAAAGTATGTACTTAACTTCAGATTCAAACACAGTTGATTGCAGCAGGCCAAACCACTCAGATATTGAGCAAAAATAAATTCCCAGCTATGTGGCTAACATTTAAAGCAGAGAGAATCCCCCCAGGCTAAGAGTTAAATATCGAACAACAAAGAAGTGAGAAAAGCAATAACCCCATCTAACTGCAGAGACAGACAAACCAGAATATTCAGTGAAACAATTAAATAAATAGAAATATAAAATACAATACTATCTTTGAAACTGCAAGTTTGTACTTAAGGTAAGATTCTAATATAGTTGATTGTAGCCAGACAAACCATTCAGATATTGAGCAGAAAATAAATTCCCAGCTATGTGGCTAAAACAAAGCACAGAGAAACCTTCTAGGCTAAGAGTTAAATATCGAATAACAAAGAAGTGAAAACAGCAATAACCCCCTCTCACTACAGAGAGACAGACAGACCACAATATACAGTGAAACAATAAAATAATCAGAAAAATCAAATACAGTACAATCTTTAAAATTGCAAGTTTGTACTTAACTTTAGCTTCTAACACAGCTGACTGTAGCTCCACTCAGATAGTGGGAAGAAAATGAATTCCCAGCTATGTGGCTAACACTTAAGGCACAGAGAACCCCTCTTGGCTAAGAGTTTAATATTGCTTAACGATGTAAGAACAGCAATAACCCCCTCTAACTGCAGAGAGACAGACAAACCACAATATTCAGTGAAACAATTAAATACACAGAAAAATAAATACAGTAGCATCTTTAAAACTGAAAGTTTGTACTTAACTTCAGATTCTAATAGAGTTGATAGTACCCAGCCAAACCAGTCAGATATTGAGCAGAAAATTAATTCCCAGCTATGTGACTAACACAAAGCACAGAGAATCCCTCTAGGCTAAGAGTTAAATATTGAATACCAAAGAAGTAAGAACAGCAATAACCCCCTCTCACTGCAGAGAGTCAGACAGAACACAATGTTCCATGAAACAATTAAATAAACAGAAAAATAAAATACAGTACTATCTTTAAAAATGCATGTTTGTACATAACTTCAACTTCTAAAGCAGTTTACTGTAGCCAGTCAAAGCACTCAGATATTGAGCAGAAAATAAATTTCCAGCTATGTGGCTAACATTTAAAGCACAGAGAAACCCTCCAGGCTAAGAGTTAAACATCAAATAACAAAGAAGTAACAACAGCAATAACCCCCTCTAACTGCAGACAGACATACATATCACAATAATCAGTGAAACAATTAAATAACTAGAAAAATAAAATACAGTACTATTTTTAAAACTGCAAGCTTGTACTTAACTTCACCTTCTAATACAGTTGATGGTATCCGGCCAAACCACTCAGATATTGAGCAGAAAATAAATCCCCAGATATGTGACTAACACAAAGCACAGAGAATCCCTCTAGGCTAAGAGTTAAATATTGAATACCAAAGAAGTAAGAACAGCAATAACCCCTTCTCACTGCAGAGAGACATACCATAATATTCAGTGAAACAATTAAACAGAAAACTAAAATAAAGTACTATCTTTAAAACTGCAAGTTTGTACTTACCTTCAGCTTCGAACAAAGTTGATTGCAGCCAGCCAAACCACTCGGATATTGAGCAGAAAATAAATTCCCAGCTATGTGGCTAACACTAAAGCACAGAGAAACCCTCTAGGCTAAGAGTTAAATATTGAATAACAAAGAAGTAAGAACAGCAATAACCCCCTCTAACTCTAGAGAGAGAGAGAGAGAGAGAGAGAGAGAGACAGACCACAATATTCAGTGAAACAATTAAATAAACAGAAAAATAAAATACAGTACTATCTTTAAAACTGCAAGTTTGTACTTAACCTCATCTTTAAACACAGTTGATTGTAGCCAGACAAACCACTCAGATATTGAGCAGAAAATAAATTCTCAGCTATGTTGCTAACACTTAAAGCACAGAGAAACCCTCTAGGCTAAGAGTTAAATATCGAATAACAAAGAAGTGAGAACAGCAACACTCTGCTCTTACTGCAGAGAGACAGACAGACAACAAAAATCAGTGAAACAGTTAAATAAATAGAAAAAAAAGTACTATCTTTAAAACTACAAGTTTGTACTTAACTTCAGCTTCTAACACAGTTGATTGTAGCCAGCCAAAAAACTTAGATATTGAGTAGAAAACAAATTCTCAGCTATGTGGATAACACTTAAAGCACAAAGAAGCCCTGTAGGTTAAGAGTTAAATATCGAATAACAAAAAAGTGAGAACAGCAATAACCACCTCTAACTGCAGAGAGACAGATAGACCACAATATTCAGTGAAACAATTAAATACACAGAAAAATAAAATACAGTGCTATCATTAAAACTTCAAGTTTGTACTTAACTTCAGCTTCAAACACAGTTGATTGTAGCCAGGCAATCCACTCAGATATTGAGCAGAAAATAAATTCACAGCTATGTGGCTAACACTTCAAGCACAGAAAAACCCTCTAGGCCAAGAGTTAAATATCGAATAACAAAGAAGTGAGAAAAGCAATAAGCCCCTCTCTAACTGCAGAGAGACAGTGAGACCACAATATTCCTTGAAACAATTACGTAAACAGAAAAATAAAATACAGTATTATCTACTTAAGTTAAGCTTTTAATACAGTTGATTGTAGCCAGCCAAACCACTCAGATATTGAGCAGAAAATAAATTCCCAGCTATGTGGCTAACACTAAAAGCACAGAGAAACCCTCTAGACCAAGAGTTAAATATCGAATAACAAAGAAGTGAGGACAGTAATAACCCCCCTCTAACTGCAGAGAGATAGACAGACCACAACATTCAGTGAAACAAACAGAAAAAATACAGTATTATCCTTAAAACTGCAAGTCTGTACTTAACTTCATCTTCGAACACAGTTGATTGTAGCCAGCCAAACCACTCAGATACTTAATACATTCCCAGCTATGTGGCTAACACTTAAAGCACCAGGAAACCCTCTAGGCTAAGAATTAAACATTGAATAACAAAGAAGTGAGAACAGCAACACCCTCTAACTGCAGAGAGACAGACAAACCACAATATTCAGTGAAACGATCAAATGAACAGAAAAAGAAAATATAGTACTATCTTTAAAACTGCAAGTTTCATTCCCTCCAGTACAACTCTTTTGAGTGTGTGTACCTTTAACTCCTAGTGGGTGTGGCCTGAGCCTTTAAAAATTAAGTTATCACCTTACAATTCTAACAGATACTCATTGACAGAGGTCAGATATTAATTCAGTTGTGTTTGCCATAATGTATGCTTCAAGATAAAATATTCTGATACTTTGTATGTAGCATGATTTTGGAATTATTAATGCAAATATGAACAAGTAACATTTGACGCCTACAGGAGCAATAGGAGGTAACTGCAGATACACCTGGAGACGTCACTCGGATGTAATGAGTTAACTTCAGATTCTAATACAGTTGAATGTAGCCAGCCAAACCACTCAGATATTGAGCAGAAAATAAATTCTCAGCTATGTTGCTAACACTTAAAGCACAGAGAAATCCTCTAGGCTAAGAGTTAAATATTGAATAACAAAGAAGTGAGAACAGCAATAACCCCCAACTGTAGTCAGATAAACAATTAAATAAATAGAAAAATAAAATACAGCACTGTCTTTAAAACTGTAAGTTTGTACTTAAGGTAAACTTCTAATACAGTTGATTGTAGTCAGCCAAACTACTCAGATATTGAGCAGAAAATTAATTCCAAGCTTTGTGGTTAACAGTTAAAGCACAGAGAAACCCTCTAGACTAAGAGTTAAACATCGAATAACAAAGAAGTGAGAACAGCAATAACCCCCTCTGGTTGCAGAGAGACAGATAGACCACAATATTCAGTGAAACAATTAAATAAACAAAAAAATAAAATAGGTACTATCTTTAAAACTGCAAGTTTGTACTTAACTTCAGCTTCTAATACAGTTGATTGCAGCCAGCCAAACCACAGAAAACCACGGTCAACCATTAAACCTGGAATTGGGTTTTTTTAGTCAGCTCAGCAAATAAAACTGCCCTAGGCTACAAGACCCTCCTCTTTACCCATAATGCTCTACCAGCTGGTCTCCTCCTCAAATCTTAGATGTGCTAGTCAAGTGGAGCACCATAAACAGAAAATCATTAATATCTTAAACAATACAAATAATCTTCTAATACATGTATACCATGAGGCAAGGGGAAGTACTGTGGGTATTCTGACCCAGACCTAGTGAAATGGAAAGTACATAACTTTTGTATTGAGTATGAGGAGGTCCATCCTCATCAATGAGCAGGACAGAATTTCAAGCTTATTCTTCTGAGTAAGCATGATGGAAATACACCCTTGATCACTGTGACTATGAAGGTGGAAATAAACCAAGAGATCTCATCTAGCTTGTACTGTCTTGTGATAGTATTTAGTAAAGCCTGTGTAGCAGCTGTGCAAATGTCAGCTGATGAAACATTTCTATAAAATGTCTGAGTTAGCCACTTCTCTAGATGTGTATGCTGTGAGGCAGGCCATGTTTGATTATATCATTGTAACAGAACTTCATGCACACAGTAAACAAATTACTTAGCCAAAATAGCTTTTGCAACTCTTCTTACTGATTTCTGTCCAAATTATATTTGAGCCATTTGTGGACATCTATGCAATGCAACATACATTCACCTCTTATAAAAATCAGGAATTAACACAAGCATATCAACAGACTGAATAAGTTTAGTCTCAGTGGCTATCCTAGGCATACAAGAAGGATTAGTTTGCAAACAGATTCTATCCCTATGGAAGATCAGATAGAAAGGATTGACAGATAAAGCTTGCATCTTAAAAATTCTTCTAACAGAAGTAGCAGCTCCAAGAAAATGCATTGTCTAAGACAGGTAGTCCAACTCAGGTTTAAAGAAGATATGAAAAGAGGAAATATGAGTTCCACAGATGGACTGCATCCTTGAAGCTCATATCTCTTAGGAAAGTTTTGCAAACATTAATAGATGCCAAAGATAAGCTATTATGACCTTGGTGTATATTAAATATGACAGCCAGGTGAACTTTAATAGAAACTGTTGAATGGGTCAGTTGGCAGAGTTCTGCAGTGTTACAGAAGTGTAGGCCTTTCCAGAAGATGAGGCCAAAACAGGGGAATTCACATTTGTTAACAACAGAATGGTGGGGTATACAGAATGGTGGGGTACAAGAAAGACTGCAGACAATCTGTATGGTTTTCTGAATGTAGTTCTGAAAAGGGGAAATGGGGAAAGCATAAAGGAGTCCCGGGGCTATTGAGAGGTTGAAGATCCACTTACAAGGCATTAATAAGCAGTGACTGAACATATCCACTAGAGAACTGGCCTTCCCAGGAATTTGCCTGGTGTAAGAAAGTGACCCACAGACATAGCTCATTCTCATATCCTGTGGGGCTATTAGCAAGTTCTTCCCTGCTTGTTTATGTACCAAACCTTTGTCATATTGTCCATATGCATTACCACTGTACCCTGGAGCAGGGACTCTTGGAATCCATGCAGAGTGATGAGGACTGCCTTCATGTCTAGAGCAGTGATATGCACATTGGCTTCCATCTGTAACCACACACTTTGGACTCTGTACTCTTGACAGTGTCTCCTCACCCTAGGTTAAATGCACCTGTGATGGCAACCACTAACAACCACTGTAGGGATGGGAATTTAAAATGGACTGCCTGGAGTAAGACTTGGAGTGTGGGGCTACCACTGTAGATGAATCTCTCAAACTTTGAAAATCTTGATTTGACAAATCGAAGTCTAACAACTGAGACCATTGTATCTTCAGAGTCTACTGAAGAATCCTCATGTGAAATTGTGAAGGAGGAACCAGGTAAATCATGATTGCCATTAGACCCAATGCTCTGACAAACACAACAGATGCGGCTATAACAGAGTTGAGAATTAAGGATACTATAGTTTGTGGAAGAGGAATCCTGTCTGATGGAAGATGTACTTTGCAAGATACGAGTATCTAGGAAACAACTTATAAAGCTTCACACCTGCAAGGGCTCCACCAGGGTCTGCAGAGATTTTTGCATTTTCCAAGGATTTCAGCAGGCTCAGTAAAAACTCCCAAACTACAATTAATCTGTCAAATGCTGGTGCAGCCAGGAACCAGTTGTCCGGGTACAGAAAAACCTTTAACCTTTGCAGCCTCTGGTTTGTTGCAGTTATGGACATGCATTTGGTAAACAACCTAGACTACGGAAAACTTAATGAAAGAGTCCAAGAACTAATAATGTCTGGCTGCTATGCAGAAACATAGACAATTCATAATTTCCTTGCATATCTTAGTTGGGAGACAGGCATCTTGAAGGTACAAAGAGCAGACCCAGTTTTTATGTGGTAATGACAGACTGCACCACGACCATCTGGAAAGACTGTTGAGGGATAAACTCATTTAGGACACAAGTTCAAAATAGACTTGAGGTTCTTTGCCTTTTGTGGAAATAAAAAGTATCAAGGGTAATAATCAGATCCGTTCTAGTCTGGTAGGACTTCATAGATGGTTCTTTTGCTGATGGGGTTTAAGACCCTTTCCTTGCTGTAATCTATTGATGGGGATGGTTGACATATGGCAGTGGGGCAAGAGAGTCATATGGAAAAGAAAACCTGGATATTACTGTCTGAATCCATTTGTCATGTGCAATGGTTAGCAACACTTCTAAGTGGAGGAACAGATGACTCCCAGCTAGCTCCAAAGTAGGACAGTCAAACAAAGCAAACGAGCGCTGTGGACTCTTGCTGATGCTGCTTATGCTTGCCTCTGGACTGTTTTCTGACACTGGAAGTTCCATGGTCTCAGTGGTTCCTTCCAGATTAATTCTTGCTGCTGTTAGCCATACTGCTATTGCCTTTGGGACAGTACACATTCTGAAAGTTTCACTGACCTTGTTGGTTCCTTTCAGATCATTGAATTCCTTGTTATTTGCCATGTCCGCACTGGTACTATAGCTGATATGGTCTCCCTGCATTCCAAAAAACAGACATTGAAGAGTCTGAAAATCAACACTAACAGCCATTGGGGCCTTTACCCCTTCTTCAGGTTCTCCAGTTTCTCCTTATTTCTTAGCCTGAACAGGGTAGAGCCATCAAAAGGCACCTTATCAAAGAATGCCTTAGAATCTTCAGAAAAATCTGTGAGATGCAGGATATGCCCTAGCTACACCACTGGCATAACTGTGTAGGAGGAGCAAACTGAAATTAAAAATAAGAGGGCATAGTAGCCCTCTGTAAGTATAATTTAATCTGTAGCTCTCCATCTGGCAACCTATCCTGTGGCTAACATGTTGGCCAGATCTGCTGGAAGTGGAGTAAATGTGACAGAACGTTTACTGCCCTTATTATAAATGTGCAGGACACATAAATATGCTTCCAAAATCTGCCTCTTATCCTGGATTTCCTACCTGGGAATAAATAGCAGGACTCTACAGTAGCAGCTTTTTTAAGGGTTGCCACAGCAAACCTTTAATTTCTAACCACTAGAGCATCTAGTTTGCTCATAGCTGAGCATTACTCATCAAGTTGCTTGTCTTGTTGACTTGCTCAATATTTATGTTTTCCTCACTCCTCCCATGTACATCAGTGGCCATGGATGTGCACTTCCCAACAGTCTCTTTGGCCAGTGTGATTGAGATGGATATTCTGAAGCATTGTAGTAATTGCCTCATGTACACTGACAACCCACTTATTAATAAAAACGCAGATGCTGTATGCAAGAGGTGTAAATACACTTTAATGCTGGAGGCAAAACTCTGTCATACAATCAAAACTAATCACACAGAGGTTGTCAGTGACAATTGCACCATGCCTAATGCACAAGGTAAAGACTCTACACATAAAACTACTTATGCTGAGACACTTACAAGTTAACCTTCCTAAAATACTAAGACCTTCTGCACAATAGAATCAAAGAAAGGGTCCTCGACCATCATGTAAATACTCCTTTAAAACAGCACCCAAAGCTACACATAGTAACACTGTATCCAATGCCTCCACTGCTAAGCCCTTAAGGCAAACCAATATACAGCCAAATTTCCTGGTCATTGGTGATTCTACAGTGAGGAACACCAATGCCCCTCTCACCAGGCTGAGTAAGGAGAGAATTAGACCGATCCGAACTGGGGATCCCGATCTTAATTCCAAGCTTGGGCTCTCCGAAAACCTAGCTCCCAGCTACCCCCATCTGAGTCAAGCCCTTATCTGGCTGCAAAGCCCCAGTATCGGACCCTCTAAGTTCCCCCACTAAATAAACAAGCTCTGACCAGAAATAGATTGAGATTCTTAATTACAACCCTTGCCAAGCTGAAACTGCATCAGATCTGAGTTTGCCTCAAATACTGATAACATCTGAGTATCCGAGCATACTAACCGCTGCAGATGGTCAGACGTGTCTAGCCTCCAATGAAGTCACCCACGTCCTTGGAACTTCATGGCGAACAACATAACTTAAAGGATGCTCTTCATGAGCCCAAGGACCTGCAACCTTCATGACAGAGTCCTAGTCCACCTTGTAATGGGAAAGAGCCATGGAAGGATGTTCGAGCAGACTGAGCCAAAGTAGATATCATCCAACGAACAACAACATCCACCGGCTAATGAGAAATAAACCCTAGAGGAGAGGCCTATTAAGGCATGCAAGAAGCAATCCAACTCAATAGATGAGCTAAGAACACTGACGAGAACAGAGCTCCTAGTGTGACTTTAGACACTGCTTGAGGAGCAGGTCTATCCTGTCCTGTTAATATGTATGCCCTGAACTTTTGATTAGCAATCCATTTAGATAGAGAATTTTAGAATTAGCTTTATAAAGGAAAAATTCTAAGGAAAATTTAATTTGGAGACTGGTTGATTTCCATGGCCAGCTGTGATGTGAAAAGAAAGATTGATTCTCTATGAACATTGACAGAAAAGAGAAAGTAGAATAAAGGTTTGAACATTTGGCCAAAGAAGAGGCAAATTGATTGACTGGGCTAATAGGAATCTGTAAGGAAGACAGAAAGAAAAAGAAGGATTGGTCCTAGCTTCTCAGATCCACAGCAGAAAGAAAATGGAGCAGTTTGACAACTAGAAGCTCAGTCCAGAAGGGAGTCTGGCTGAAGTGACTGGAAGAGGCAACAACAAAAATCCAGGAAAGTGAATTTTAATGACTGGAGGTCTTAAGGCTCGGTGTGTCCTGTCAAGGAAATGCCTTGAGGACTAAAGTGTACATATTGTCCCGGAAGATCTGGCCTGTTGATGAAGAGCCAAAAAATCAGAAATCAAAGCAAGGATTTGCATATAGGTGTCAAAATAAGGATCCCAGTCCTGTCTGTCCTGGAAGCTAGATAAGCAGATCCAGTACCTGCCCTTCTGATGGAATCCGGTTTATGAACAGCTCTTAAAATGGCTTTGAAAGGTGAAGGTGCAGAGGGAGTCCTAATTAAGGTTAGCACAGAGCAGCTTCCTGCCCATAGAGGAGAGAGTTCTGCTAAATCCTCGGCTCCAGCCCGTCTTGAGAATATGACAGATTGGGAAATGATCCAGGACCGTGGTGGATTTGAGAGTCCGAGAAATGTCCAAATTGGAGGAGCCAGTCCATGAGGCTGTCTTGATTTGTGAGTTCATCATTCCTGGAGGGTGAGAGATGAGGAGAATCATTGAATGGGCAAACCACAGGCTGATAAGAGGATCATATCTGGATTTGAGGAAGAAGCATTCAAGGGAACCGCTTGCAGAAAAGAGTAAGCGGAGCAAAGTCGAGGGCATGCACCAGAGCATCCTCGAATCCCTGGTGGGGAAGCAGATCCAAGAGGGAGAAGCTGTGGGCTTAAGTAGGGCGAAGAATTATTTATTTGCTTGAGGGAGAGAGAAAGGATGGCGAGGACCTTGTTGTCTTGAAAGATGTTGGACTTTCGCTACTTGAAGATTGAGGGACTTGGTTGGTCCGGAAGGAGGGCTTGACCCCAGCTCCTCGACAAGGATGTTGGACTTTCCCGAATGTGCTGCCCTCCTGTCTGGGGCGCAATGGACCAGACAGGGGGAACAACTCTCATGGCCTCTCGATAATAGATGAAGACCGGTTCCTCCTCGTTGCCTATATGTTCAGGCAACGGTCATATTGTCTGTAACGGTCGAGACAATCCTTGTAGGAAATGCACCCATAAGTGCTGACGCTAGGAGCACCCGTCTTATTCCACTTGGACAATATGCAATGACGCTGCTGGAGATTCCACTGCTTCCACCTGAGGCAAGAAGCGTCCGGCGGCCACCCGTGGCTCGGGAAATGCAGAAGAAGGGTGGCTCGGGAGAGCAGCCCAGAAGGGTCTAAGGCTAGGGCCCGAGACCTGCATTACTGATAGGAAACATGCGTAAGACAGGAGCGCAATGGAGAGGATGCAAATGAAGAACCACTGAACTTGAAGGGTCAAGAATTAGACCCGCATAATGAAGCGGGGATGAATTAGCTGCCCTCAGCCAGCCTAGGCTGAATGATGGGCCTCAGGAGTTGTTGCAGTTTTAAGAGGCTGTGTCTACACTTCCACCTGGAACCTCTATATGAATCTGGTGTGGGGTCTGGGGTGAGATGATTTCTCATTGAGTCTGCGTCCTTGGTGCTCAGCTGATCGATGTTAATTTGGAGTGGGACAGAGAAAAGATTCCAGCCACGCACAGAAGATGGATGCCCAGGGAAGTCAAGTGGTTGAAGGAAGTAGCCCCTGCCTGAGCACAGAAGACCACTTGCCTCAGCTTGCCAGGACCAGTCTGGGGCTGGCTGGACTGGAAGGGGAGGAGGAGCCTCAGGAATGGGCTACCACCGTCCTGAGCCTTGGAAAACACCTGGGGGAAGGTATCCATCGAGAATGAGGAATGTCATCTGATAATGACTACTCTGCACGATCCCTGATCGTCCCCCTCCTGGGGGCTATTAGATCCGAATGCTGAGGTTCAAGATCTGAGGCTATGGAACGTCTCCAGTCCAGGGGAAAGGTCTAAATTTGGTCACCATCCCCGTCTTCTTTGGCACAAAAAGAACCTGGGTTCAACAGGAAAGGCTCAATCTGTAAGTAAGTCCTCTCGGCCTCTTTTCTGCCAAAAGAAACTGGAGCAAACCCCGCTCCCGGGCTTGGATCTGGGGGGGCTGCCGAGAGGCTCTGGAGGCATGTTTCATTTAGAGCTGCCGCCCTCTGGATGGGAATGGAATAGGGCTTAGACGGGGATCTTGATAGGGTATAACTCATCCTCTTGAGTCAGGCCCAAGCACTCAACTGTCTGAACCCCTGACTCCCAAGAAGTCAGGTGCATCGAAACCGCCCGGCTGCCTCCAGGGTCGGACAGCTGGGCAACCAGGAGCCTGCTTGCCTGGTCCCGAGAGAAGACCTCTCATCCTATCCCCTCCCCAGACTGCCCTCTGCCCGCTGGTTTGGGACCCATCCTCCTTGGTTCTCTGCCACTTCTACTGGGGGGATCCGAGCACCTTGGGACTTTAGGGGAAGAAACGAGATCTTCTTCGGAGAACGACTTCTTAGAGAAGTCTTCTCTAAGAGCTGGAGAAGCGGAATCGAGAATTCGACAGCCTAACAAACAAAGCGCCTGACTCAGAGCTCGCGGTAACAGTCTTGCCAAACAAGAAAATCACATCGAAAGGGGCAGCGGCGAAGCCTGCCTTTAAAGCCAAGACAAAATCAGCCTGATGAGCCAGGCCTGACAGCCTCATGACAAGGCCTTGAAGATGGCTCCAGCGGCCCTCAGCAGCATGACATTGTTGAGTTATCCTGTATAGGATACAGATTCCGAAGGGGCCATGCGGGTGAGTAAACCTGTTTATCCTCACTCTGCATCACATAGGGGAGATAGTTCAGTTCAGCTCTCAAGATCTAAGCCAGCTGAACTATGACACTGCCCATGAGAAGAAGCCGAATGGGACGGAACCTGGAGCCGGATTTGAGGGCCTCCCAATTCCTCTCATCGGCTGCAGCCATCATCGAGGCCCATACTGGGGACCTCCTGCCAGGATTCCCTCGTGGCTGCAGGCATCATCATGGCATCTACAATTTGTGTAGGGGGCTTTGGGTGCGGCTAGATGGAGGAGGGGGATAGCGATCCGGGGATCTGGGGAGGGGCTCAGGGGTGTCCGGATAGATCCAAGCCCAGGAGTCATATCTCGTCTACTAGGGGTCAGCTAGAAGGGCCACTAAGAGAAGAAGGGGTCCGCCGAATGTCTCCAAGAACAAGGGGCAGACCACCCCTGAAGGGGGCAGACTTGGGTGTCCAATAACCCAAATTTGATCGTCCTCAATGAGAGACTCTGGGGGTCCTCCTGTATGTCCTTCCCTCACCTTCTGTACCGGTTCGTGATTTTGACTGCTTCCGATGTACACTCGCGCAGGTACTCTTGTTCGGGGCTGGGAAGGGAACCACCTGGGATGTTCTTGGGAAGGTCCCTGGGGCTGGTGGGGCCTGTCCCACCAGGGTCAATGATGGTGCGAGATGTAACTGGGGCAGGGACGAGGCAGTGCCCTTCCATAAACGCTGAAAGCCGAGGGGAGCCAGCCGGCCCCCCAGAGCGAACCCCACTGGATCCGACGGGATCGGAGATCGAGTTGAAAATCACGGATCCGAGACCAGCAGCCCGGACCTGGACAGAGCCGAAGACACGCGGACTCACCGATCCGAGGCTCGCCGGGGGGTAGGTCGGGTCTCCCACAAGTCGTCAAGGGACCGGACACTCCGAGGGATGCCGACGGATCCGATCCGACCCACCGATCCACACATGCCGGCGATCAAAGCTCCAACCCGCGTGGTATGGGAACCCGGGAGCTGGAGTGAAAAAGGAGGGCCTAAGCAAAAAAAGGGGGTGGGAGAGCACTTATTGTGGGGGAGGCCTGGTTTGATTTCATTCCTCATCATCCGTCCATCAGCTTCGCTATAGAAGTCCTCACCGCCCGCAGAAAGACCGAGAGCCTAGAGAGCTCCACCGTCTGGGAGGACCTCCGAGGCGCCTCGGGCCGGGTCCTCGGAGAGGCCCGGGAGGAGCCCCAGAGAGGAAAGGAAGAAGGAAGGGAGGAAAGAGAGAGAAGGCCAGAGGGGAGGCGCTGGAGGAAGGGCTCCAGCTGTGTTGCCTCTCCCAGCCTCTGGTTCCTCTCCTCCCTCCTCCTCTCCTCTCTCCGGGCCTTCCTCCCCCCCTCCCGAGTCCCAGCCGGAGGGGGAGAAGGGAGAGTCCAAGGAGGCAACTGGAACAACAAGAGCCTAGGCAGAGGACCTTCAGGGCCAAAAGCCAGCACGGGGGTCAAAGACCGCTCCTTACCCTCCTTGAACCCCGCCAAAACCGTAACACCAGAAGACAACACCCCACGAGTGTTATTCCCCAAAGCATGGCCAAAAGCCATCTTCTGGGGATCACTTATCGACACACTCGGCACCCTTCGAAAAGACAGCCTAGGGGCTTCAGACATTACACCTAAGGCCCAAACACACACACACAACAACAAACCAAAAAACAGAAAATTAACTAAAGAAAGAGGAAAGCTCAGAACACACACACACACACAACTCTATATATAAAAAAAGAGAATTGAAAAATTTTTCCTTTCAGAAAACTAAACTTATCTAAAACCACACGCCAGAGCTTCTGAGAATTTGCTTCTTGAAAAGCACAGTTAGGTGTCTTTCCAGGGTTGGGATCCATCAAGTTACACAGGCACTCAGGTCACTGAACCACAGTTACCAGTTTGGCTCTGTCATAGTCCATGTAGATGTTAATGACTTCAGATGTACCTTCTTTAACTATATGAAGCGAGACATGACTGGGCTTGCTGATTATGCATCTCAGGGAGGTATGAGCCAAGCACTGAGCAGCATACTATGTTTTCCAAGGATGATGCCACATTACCAGCAGAAAATGGTTGATTTTAACAATTTGCTTAGCTTTTGGTGTCAATCCAAAGGAGTACAATATTTGACGGCTTGAGAGGGCATGTTTGATAGACAACGCTGCTTTGCCAGAGATGGTCTGCACTTGTCCCGTCTAGGCTTTCAGATATTGCTAAAGACCTTTTCCACCCCAATAGTGCCCTTTTAAGGCAATTCCAAATTGATAATCCTCCTGATTTAATCAATGAAAGAATATCTGAAAATGGTACTGCTCAGTGCTAGAAGTCTTAACAAGAAACTCCACTCCCTGCAAGCCTTCCTCTACTTGGACAGTGTACACATCTGTGTAGTAATGAAGACATGGTTTAAAGTCCAGGAAAGTACCCCAGCAATATATGGTTATAAAGCCTTTAACATCTTTAGACCAGCTACTGCATAGGAGGGAATTACAACTGGAGGATACTCAGTCTATAGTAAAAGAAACCTCACATCCAAACTAGTTAAAGTGTATGACCCACTGGAACCCACACATGTGCAACACCATAAAAAAGGGTCTCGTATAATATCCTTGCAACCTACAGGTCTCCCTCTATGTCCCAGGAAACCCGTACTACCTATCTATTTTATTACTATTTTTTACTATATTAGAGTCCCTCACCATTCAACCCAGCACAATATTCATAGAAGATCTCAACTGTCCCTCTATAAACTGGGAATCCTACACCACTTCTTATGCACAAGCCCAGTGATTCCTAATACCAACATCCTGGAACAGTTGGTCCATTCTCCTACCAGGGACACAAACATCCTTGACCTTCTACTCACAAACATGGGGGGGAGAAGATGTTCTTCACCCAATGTAATGGCTTCGCTCGTCAGATCTGAGCATAAGGCAGTAGTGCTTGAAATAAAAATTAAATCTGGGGATCCAGCAAAACTATTCCAAGGCTAACCTCTCTCTACTAAGTGACACCTTGGCTAAATTCCAAGCACCCCCTAACCCAGTAAACACCACACCTTATGTTGAGCTATTTACATTTCTCTGTACAGCCATATTGATAGATGTACATGGCGTGCTGTGCCCTCTTATATTAAGAATATGACAAACTGAAAAGACAAGCCATCCTTTTTTACTCAACATTTTCTAGAATTCATAAATTCCTACGCCTTGGATCAACTTATTCACACCCCCACCAGGGGCAGCAATATCCTAGACCTGGTCATTACCAACATGGGAAACCGGTGTTCCACACCATAGGTCAATTCCTCGTTGGTCAGATCTGACCACAAGCTAATCAGCCTAGACATCCACATCCCACCCCTATCCCCAATTAGGGAAACCATAGTAAAAAACTTCTCCAAAGCCAACTTCACACTTCTTAAGACAAAAGTGGCAAACTTCACGACACCCATGCAGATGGACAATAGAGGTATGACTGCTGAATCCTACACAAATGCACTTTATAAGCACTTACACGAGTGCACTGATCATGCTATCCCTAATAGAACCAAGATGTTATCCTCCAAAAAAAGGAAGCCAATCTGGTGGTCCTCTGCCATAAACAAACTCTACAACAGAAGAAAGAAAGTGTTGCAAAAGAGAGTAAAATCCCATGACTGGAGGAACGCCCTGGTCAACCTCAGTAAGAAGCTGAGATCCCTCATAAAATCCTCCAAAGCTAGTTACGAAAACAAAATTGGCACTGTCTATAAAGACAACCACAAAGCATTCTATAACTATGTCAAGAATCTCAATGGGAACACTCAGATCTGCTCTGAGTTACAGCACAATAGCGCTAAATATACAGAACTAACTGATATTGCCAACATCCTAGCAGATAGGTTCAGTGCTAACTTTACCCCCCTCTCACCCCCTAGAGGGCCCATCTCTATACTGGAAGAATGCAAAGTTCCTATAATCATGGCTGCACAGGTAAAAAACACACTCCCCAAAGCCAAGAACACAGCATCCATGGGACCTGACAATATCCCAGGCTGCATTCTACACGAACTACAGAATGAACTGGCACCCTACCTAAGTACCATGTTCAATCATAGCCTCACCTCAAGCTTTGTACCCACTGAATGGCGCACCGCAACGATCATCCCACTCCACAAAGGGGGAGCCACGACGGACCCCAGGAACTACCGCCCCATTAGCCTGAAGAGCCTGGTCTGCAAGGCCATGGAACATATCATCATGGAACTCATAAACAAAGATATTGGTAATCTCCAAACCCTGGACCCTACCCAGTTTGGATTTGTAAAAGGCAGATCATATCTCCTAAACCTGACTGACTTCTTTGAAGCAGTCACCAAAGTCACAGATGAGGGTAAAATGGTTCACACAGCTTATCTAGATCTCACCAAGGCTTTCGACACCATCCCCCACTCTGGAATTATAGATAAGCTCACTAAACTAGGTATAAATCCATATGTCACAAGATGGGTTGCCAACTGGCTCATGGACAGAACCCACACTGTGAAAGTAGCAGATTCCAAATCCGACTTCAGACCAGTGACAGGTGGAGTACCACAGGGGTCAGTCCTGGGTCCTCTCCTGTTTGGTATCTACTTCTCTGAAGTGCAGGCTAACACAGAAGGTTTTGGCTAACAAAGTTTGCAGATGACTACAAACTAGGAGCCATAATCGAAACTCCTAACGATGTGGACAAACTACAAAAGGGCCTCACTGAGACAGATACCTGGTGTCAAAGCCATGGCCTGAAGTTCAATGCCAAAAAGTATATTGTCATCCCCTTTGGTAAACACTCTGTACCCATGAACTACCACATAGCTGGTAGTCTACTTAATGCCAAAAATGTGATAAGAGACCTTGGGACACAGGTGGACAGTAGTCTCTCCTTTGATAATCACATCACCACAGTGGTCAGGAAATCCTTCTACGTGGCTCATCTCATAACAAAAGGATTCTCATCCAGAAAAAAAGAGGTCATTGTTCCCCTCTACTCATCACTCATTAGACCCATTATAGAGTACAATGCCCCTTTTGGTATGTACCTCACAAGACATCTACAACAGCTGGAAAGACCACAGAAATACCTCACAAAGAGGATTACTGGCCTCAAACAGATGCCCTACGCAGACCGTCTTAAAAAACTACAGCTTTACTCCATTGCATATCGCCTACTCGGGGCCGATCTCTGCCTAACATACAAAGCTATGTCAAACCCAGAGCTGTTGGACACGCTCCACTTAAAGAAATCCCAATCCCTCCGAACTACATGCTCTAGGGACCTAAACCTTGTCACCACAATAAACAGAACATGCTGGAGGGATAGATTCCTGTCCCAGAGACTTCCCATACTCTGGAACAGACTACCTATCTATGTCAAACAGAGCTCCTCATTAGCACTCTTCAAGAAAAATCTTGATGGTTGGATAGGAAATGGGAAATTCACCCCAGGGATCACTTCTGTGGCTCTGCTCGACAGGGGCACAGGAAAATAATTTTCTTGGGTGGCGAAAGCCAGGGTACATTTTTGGCTAGGCTTATAAAGGCCCTAGGGCCAATAGCCTAGTACCTTCCTATGAACCTGGTGAAATCACAATATCAATTGGTTATACAACAAAAGAAAATAAATCTTGGCCAAGCATAGCAGGAACAAAGCCATACATACAAAAAGCCCCCTAACCAATCTAAACAGACAGCTAAGCCAGTTAATTAATACTTCAAAGTCTAAATTTGAAGAAAAAATAGCTTCTCAGACAATGGACCACCACAAAACTATGTCCATAAAATCATGGAAAATACTTAATGCACAGAACTTTTTGTAAATGGCATCACCCACACTGAACTGAAGGTTCATCTCAAATTCCCCCCCCACTCCCCCCCCCCGATAGTCAAAAGAAAATACTGTATACTACAATCCCACCAACCATTACTAGGGAACAGGTAATCAATGTGCTTTCCCAGGCCAAAAACACTTCATTGATAACATCCTGGAATGCTTAATAAATGGTATGAAACGTGACCACTCTGGTACACTTGAATCACGTTTCAACTGGACCTTACAGTCATGTTTTGTGCCCAAGGAATGGAAGATGGCTACAGTCATTCACCTGCACAAAGAAGGTCCGACCACTGATCTGGGTAATTACAGGCCCATGAGTCTGACCGCCCTCATATGTAAAGCCATAGAAAGAATCATCATGGACATGATAAATGAGGACACTGGTAACCAGCTAACACTGGACCCATCACAGTTCAGCTTTGTTAAAAGAAGGTCATGCCTATTAAATCGAGTGGACTTTTTTAAGAGGTTTACCAAAGCACTGGATGAAGGCAAGACTATGCACACAGCTTACCTTGACCTGGTCAAGGCTTTTGATACAATACCCCACTCAGGCATTATAAACAAGCTCACTAATTTAGGTATAAACCCTTTTATCACCCGCTGGATAGGCAACTGGCTCACTGATTGGACTTAGGAGATCAAAGTAAGTGGGACCACCTCCACCAAGAAACCAGTCACTAGTGGAACTCCCCAGGGCTCAGTACTGGGCCCGCTCCTTTTTGGCATCTATTTCTCTGAAATGGAAGCAAATGCTGAAGGTTAATGGCTGACTAAGTTTGGAGATGATTGCCAAGTTAGGGGTTACAATCGACTCCCCTGCAGACACTAGCATTCTACAAGAAGGCCCATCACTGACTAATAAATGGTGCCAAAGTTATGGTCATAAACTCAATGCTAAGAAATGCATGATTGTACCCTTTGGGAAGTCAACCATCCCAGCTAATTACCACATTGAGAGTACACCCCTAATTGTCGACCCACTGGCCAGGGATCTGGGTATGCATGTGCATAGTATCCTTACCTTTGACCACTGCTTGGCCCCACTGATTAGGAAATTCTTTTATGTTGTACAACTTATAAGTAAGGTCATGGCATCTAGGTTAAAAGAAGTCATTATTCCACTGTGCTCCATCCTTATCAAACCAATCATAGAATAAAAATGTTCCTTTTGGTATGTACCTAACAAGGCATATGCAACCACTAGAGCGACCTCAGAAATTCCTTAGAAAAAGAATACAAGGTGTAACAAACCTGCATTACGCAGAGTGCCTTCAAGGCCTTTCCCTCTACTTAGTCTATAGACTGCTGAGGGATGATCTATGCCTGGCTTACAAGGTATCCACAAACCCTTCACTTATGAATCTCCCTCATATTCATAAGTCAAACAGTACCAGAAATGCACGGTCTAAGGACCTGAATTTTGTCTGTGACTTAAACATGACATGCTGGAGAAGGAGATATGTGTCCCAGAGACTGCCCCTCCTATGGCATAGGCTTCCCATCCAAGTGAAGCTGAGTTTGTTTATTACCCAGTTTAAGCACAACATAGATGAGTGGATGGGGAACAGGAAATTTACACTGGGCCTGGCACCCTTATGGACAGAGGTAGCTTATAAATGCCTGGCCCTGAATGTCCTACTTAGGTACGGGACATTATTATTCTTTTAGGAAAACTTGACTGGGCTTAGAAAGGCTCTGGGTCATTAACCTAGTAACAATCTATGAATCTATGTGTCAATGCTGAACAATCCAGGTTAGGCAATATGTGTTCTATCTTGTCAAAAGATAAATACAAAGCAACAACAGTAATAACAGGCATGAATAATTTGCAGTTCTGAATGCATGAGATAACCCCTAACATATATATATATATATATATATATATATATATATATATATATATATATATATATATATATATATATATATATATATATATATATATACACACACACACGTTTACATACATACATAACCACACACACACACACACACACACACACACACACACACACACACACACACACACACACACACACACACACACACACACACACTCTCTCTCTCTCTCTCTCTCTCTCTCTCTCTCTCTCTGCACATCTAAGATAAATAGTGAACGTTTCCTCAGAAATGGTAAAAAAAAAAAAAAAGAAGTTATGTACCTACCATAACGTTCCATGTTAGTTGCCTTCTTCTCGCCTTCTTTCTTGCTGGTTGGGATCAGAGCCAATCCTCAGCTCTGACTCGGCCATCTTCAATAGCTCGAGAGCTGTTTACTGGCTCGAGGCTACCCCATAATCCCATGATGCCTGGCGCTAGTTACCCAGATCTTGTTTGAAAAAGCTATTCCAGACATAACTAAGGAAGAATTCTGCCCTAGTAGCCCCTTGGGCCTAACTGTGAAGCTATCCAAGCAGAAAAAGACAACCAGAGAAGGTTCAGCCAATGAAATCTGAAAAAGGGAGCTCCTCTCGATCCACTAGGATAGGGGATGGAGGGTAGGACGCAAGAAAGAAGGTGAGAAGAAGACAACTAACATGGAACGTTATGGTAGGTACATAACTTCTTTATGTTAAGTTGTCTATCTCGCCCTCATTCTTGGTGGTTGGGACAGCGTCCCTAGCACCTGCTATCCTGGGTGGCTCATTGGAACAGACTCTTCAGAACAGTGGAACCAAAATCAGCTCTGTTTCTGGAAGCAATGTCTAGTTTATAATGAGAAATGAAGGTATGTGGGTTAGCCTAAGTAGCAGCTGCACAGATAAGATTCCATGGGCAACCTAGATTGGAAGGCCACCGAGGTGGCCAATGCCCTAGTAGAGTGGCCTTTTGGTTTGATAGATAATTCTTTGTTTCTCAGCTGGTAAATGAATGAAATAATGTGAGACAACCACCTAGATAATGTTACCTTTGAGACTGGAAGGCCCTGTCTGCCCTCAGCATAGGAAAGGAAGAGTTGGTCCGACGTCCTGATGTCCTTTGTCCTATGCAAATAAAAACGCAGTTGTCTGTGAACATCCAACTGGTGCAATTTATATTCTGCCTTATTGGTGTGATTAGGAAAGAACACAGGAAGGTCTATGGACTGATTTAAATTATTTTGTGAACAGACCTTAAGAAGGAAGGAAGGATTGGTCCTTAGAGCGACCCTATCATTATGAAAATGGAGGACGAATACATAGAGCCTGAAGCTCCGAAACACATCTGGCAGAAGTAATGGCTACCAGAAAAAGAGTCTTCCAGGATAAAAACTTAATGGAGCAAGATACTGCAGGTTCAAAAGGTGGCAAGATTAGGGAAGCTAGTACCAAATTTAAATCCCATGGAGGTGGGGGGGTCTCTCACTGGGGGCCTATGCAGAGTGGTTCCTTTGAGGAAGGTGTTACACAGCTTATGAGACATAATGTTGTTAGAAGACAACCCAATGTGAAAATTCGAAATGGCAGCTAACTGAACCCTGATTGTAGCAGAAGCGGAACCAGAATGAAAGAGTTCCGCTAAAAATTCCAAAATCTCGTGGACATGGGCTGAAAAGGGGTCTATATTCCTAGCCTCTGCCCAACAAGAAAAACCTTTCCACTTGCTAGCATAAGTTTTCCTAGTTGTGGATTTGTGTGATGAGATAATAATTTCACGCACAGAGGATGAAATATTAGGAAGCTTGGCTAAGGTTGGAAGTGGAGCAACCAAGCTGTGAGCTGGAGCATTTGAAGTGATCGATGCAGTCTGCCCGATTGATGAATCAGTAGATCTTGAATAAGATCCAGAATCCAAGGCTGCTCGACAAGGTAATGATGCAGGAATGGGAACCATATCTGTCAAGGCCAGTAAGGGGCAATGAGGATCATTCTGCAACCCAACACAATTGCTCTCTGTATGAGTTTGGGTATTAGGGGAAATGGAGGGAAAGCGTAAAGAAGTCCCTGAGGCCAATCGTGGGCTAGAGCGTCTCTAGGGGAGTGGCCGGGAAGTGGAAGAAGGGAGAAGAAATTGCTGCACTTGCTGTTGAAGGGTGTGGTGAATAGGTTGCAGCAAGGTTGCCCCCATTTGCGAAAGATCTGCTCCGCAATTACCTGATTCAGAGACCACTCGTGAGGCATGAGAATTGCTCTGCTGAGCCTGTCTGCTATGATGCTGGACCTCCCAGGGATGTGCATTGCAATCAGAAAATATTGGGAAGAGATCGCCCACTGCCAAAGTCTGAGTGCTTCTCAACATAGAGGGTAGGACCTGGTTCCACCCTGCTTGTTGATGTACCACACCACTGACATATTGTCTGTTTGAATTGCAATTGTCCCGAGAGGAAGAGAGTCCTGAAGGGCTTGCAATGCTAAGAGCACGGCTCTCATCTCTAAGACATTTATATGCAAATGGTACTCGTGAGGCTGCCAGGTGCCTTGGACTGTCCTGCCCTGGTAATGCCCCCCCCCACCCTATCAGGGAAGCATCCGTTGTCACTGTGGCGACTGGAGAGGGTAGCACAAATGGTCTGCCCTGGGACACTGATGGGGAGATCATCCACCAAGCGAGGTGCTTCTTGCATGCTTCTGTGATCATAATCTTGTGAGACATGGGAAGCTGTTGGAAGGACCACTGTGTGAATAGGAGCCACTGGAGAATTCTCATGTGAAAGCAGACTAGGGGAACAAGAAGAATTGCTGATGCCATGGAACCCAGTGTTTGAAGGACGAACTTGACTTGAATCCTGTTGCATGTTAATAAAATCTGCACTTGCTGGCGAATTAATGATACCCTGTCTGATGGAAGACTCGCAAACATGTTCCTTGTATTTAAATTTGCTCCTATGTAAGTGATATGCTGACAGGGCAACAATGCAGATTTTTCGAAATTTATAGTGATGCCTAGCCTGGAGCAAGTTTTGATAGTGTAGTCCCTGGCTTGTAGGAGGCAATGCCTGGTGGTAGCAGTGAGGAGCCAGTCATCTAGATATGGAAACACCTGGAATCCTGGATGTCTCAGGTGAGCCGTAACCACTGCCATGCATTTGGTGAACACCCTGGGGCTGTGGTGAGACCAAAGGGCAGAGCTCTGAACTGATAATGACTGGCTCCCAGCCAGAAGCGAAGGAATCTTCTGGAGCGCCTGTCCATTTTGATGTGGTAGTACGCATCCTGAAGATCTATAGAGCACATCCAATTGTCCTGACCCAGGAAGGGTAAAATGGACTGTAGCATGACCATCTGAAACTTTGTTCTTTGTACAGATCTGTTTAATCTGCTGAGATCCAGAATGGGTCTCCAGTCCCCTGTCTTTTTTGGTACCAAAAAGAACCTTGAGTAAGTTCTGGATCCAAGCTGGTCTGCCGGGACTTCCTGGATGACTCTTTTGTGTAGCAGCTTTGAAATCTCTATGGCTGCTTGGTCCCTTAGATTGGGTGGAACATCTGGAAGGGACTTGTTTGACGGTAATGGGGGTTGAGCAAAGGGAATTCTGTAACCTCCAGATAAGATCGACTGTACCCACTTGTCTTGAGTTAGATCTTGCCAGGCTTTGGGGTACAGTAAGAGCCTTCCCCCGACTACCTCCAGAAGTGGTCAGCCGGGCAACCCTTCAGGGATGCTGAAAGGGCTTCTCAGAGAAGGATTCTCTGCTGCCCTGGTTCTGCGGACCTCCTCTGCCATGAGGGCGGCGTCTGTTATTGTTCCCTCCTCTGCCCCTGGAGGGAAACTCACCACGTGTGTCAGGCAAGGCTCCCTGAGATTTCCGGAACCACATCTTTCCACTCTTCTGACCCTTGGGGTATGGTCTAGAAGGAGTGGAAAAACAGACTCCCACGGCAGAGAGTCTTGCCTTCCTGTTCACACCTAGTTAGGGTGTCCTTCACCTGTGATCTGAAGAGAGTGGAACCATCAAAGGGGGTATTGGTGAAAGACGCTCTGAAGGGCTCCGTAAAATTACATAGCCACATCCATGCGTGCCTCCTAAGGGCAACGCCTGTGCCTGCGGCTCTACTCGCACCATCGGCTGCATAAGAAATGAGCCTCATGGAGGAGTTAACAACTGAATTCAGAGTTGCCAGCTGGGAGGCCACCTTAGCTTGAGCCCCCTCAGCTGATGGATCTTGGAGGGTATCTCCAAGCTCTTTAAGGAGATCCCTCTGAAGGTGAGTAAAATGGCACAAATAATTCAGAGACCTCATGGAGAAGGTCACTGAAGCAAACATTCACTTCCCATATCTGTCCATAGTCCTAGACTACTTGTTAGGGGGATGGACAGATGACAAAGTTTCTGCCAACTCCTTCTTTGTGGCTGCTGCTACCACCATGGCATCAACAGGTACGCCCTTAGTCAAAAACTGTTTGTCCTGAGGTGCAGTTATAAATTTAGCAGGTCTCCTGGGGGTTGGTTCCACTGTGTCTGGAGCTGACCATGTCTTCCGAGCCATCACAGACATAAGTGGGTCGAAAGGCGGAGACACACAGGAGATGGAAGGTTGGGAGCCAAATGCGTCCAGAAATACCGACTCATCCTCAGAAGGGACTAGGTTATTCCAGTTCCCCCTCTGCTGAAGCATTTCCAAAATGTCTGAAAAGGAGACATCTTCAGAGGGGGATCTCGGGGACACTTCTGAATCCTCTATGTCAGTATCAGATGTGACAAACTCAGGGGAGTCAACGTGCTTCCTCTTGCACTTCCTCTTATGAGGTGGCTCCTCTGAGTGATCAGGGGAGGCCTCGTAAGAGGAAGAATCACCCAAAGGGGTGCCCTGGAGCGTTGGTTCCCCACGCTTGGGGTCTGGAGGAGGGGCAGAGGCAGAAACAGGCACCATAGGGGAGAAGCCAATGGGGTTGACCGTGGGACTGACTCGAGGGCCAGTACACTCCTCATGACCTCGAAGGCGCCCCCACCCAGACGCAGAGAAGACTCCGGTTCTGAAGAATCCGGAATCCCTCTTCACACCGAGGGGGACGGCTCCGAAGCTCATGTAGGAGCTGAGCTCACCTGCGCCGAAGCTCCAAGGGGGAGAATGGGGTCAGACAAGGGTCCGATGCCACTCACCCCCTTGGAGCCGACGAGGGAGTCCCGGCACCCAGATCCCTCCAAGGACGGTGCCATGGAAGGGATCAGAGCCGACGATGGAATCGAAGGAGAAGGTATCGGAGCCAACGGTTCCATGACTCGAACCCCAACGAACTGCGGCTCCGAGCTCAAGAGAGGAGTCGGAGGAGGAATATTTGCAGAAGTGGATGGAGCAGACACCTGATGAGGGGGGCTGGACAACATTTTCACTAGGGCCTGCGACTTCAGCAGCCTACTGACCACTCTCTCCAAGTCCTGATCTGAAAGTCTAGAGGACTGAGAGGAGTGAGAGGACCTATGACTGCACTCTGATTGGAGCAGAGGTGACCATGGAGCCGAGCTTATTGACTCCAAGGAGGGAGACCTAGATCTCTTTCGACTCCCAGATGGCTCCGAAGTACATGCTGGAGACGATTGGGAGGGAGGCACATTGGTTCAGGTCGGAGCCAAGGTGGATGGTGGAGTTTCACCCAGCGACAGCTCAGAACTGGGAGCCGAAGACTTAGGTGGCTTGGAGGATTTCACAGGCTGAGCCTTGGCCGGTGAATCCTGGGGCTTGAGCAAACCCCGAAGGATTAACTTATTTTTGTGCTCCTGTAGGACTCTTGGGCTGAAAGCATGACAAACCGAACAAAAGTCCTACAGGTGCACTGCGTCCAGACAATAGACACAAGAAGTGTGACCATCTGTCAGAGACATCTTCTGACAGCATGAGTCACACTTCTTGAATCCGGACACTTTAGCATCCTTGGACATGTTACCACACACACACCAAGGTTAAACATGCACACACACACACAAGAAAAACAAGTTAGCAGGTATAACTAATTAAACAATATAAACTACACAGCTAACACACACTGAAACTAAGTAAAGTCTACTACTACAGACACTACCTAAACTAGAAAAAGACAAAAAAGGGTTAGCCTCTAATTTAAACGGCTACCGCGAAAGGGAAGGGAGGGGGAGGGGTGGGGAAAACTCTCTAAGTAAAACAAGTTTTCAAGAAAAAAACAGGAGGGATAGATGCTATTTAGAGAATATAGCTAGGGGAATAGTACAACTAATAAATTAGGTACACTATAAAGGATAAATTCTAGTAAAAATAGAAAAATACAATAAAGTATACGAGCCTGAGCCAGTAAGACAACCTCGCAGTCTAAAGCGGCAAACGAGATCTGGGTAACTAGCGCCTGGCATCATGGGATATGGGGTAGCCTCGAGCCAGTAAACAGCTCTCGAGCTATTGAAGATGGCCGAGTCGGAGCCGAGGATTGGCTACGATCCCAACCAGCAAGAATGAAGGCGAGATAGACAACTTAACATCATTTGTTCCACTACAATCAGCTCCATGCATTCTGGCTCCAAAGTCCCGAGTCAGGTCAGAGGAGGAAATGATGTTGACAGGGTAGGCTTAGTCAGTTCCAAAACCCTCTGGGTAGGCTCCAACAAAAGTTTGGCTAGCGCCGGTGTCCTCAAAAATCTCCGCACCACAAGATACCCACCGTCATCTGAAAGGCTCCTTGAGGATCAAGAGGAGGTAGCAGGAGATCTTGAAACTTGCAAGATGGGGGATCTCAACTTTGGGGAAACCGGTTCCAGTTCTGGGGACCGGCTCTGAGCTTGAAATACCAATGGTTCTGATACTGAAGAAGCCGAGGTGGATGGCTTCTTGGGCCCAACAGGTTTCGGGTCTGATGAGGAAATTTTTGATAACTTTTTTGTAGGCTCAAAATGAGGTTCTGATGATGTAGAAGAAGATGTTTTATATGATTTCTCAGATTTTGAAGAAGAGGAAGAGGTCTGTTTTGTAGGACTCTGACCTTCTCCTATGGCTTCTGAAAAGGAAGTCTTCAATAACCCCCTAAGAATCAACTTAGTCTTCCTTTCAAGAAGAACTCTGTGGCTGAAAGAATGGCAAATCACACAAGATTCTTGTAGATGTACTGCTCCAAGGCAGTATGACCATCAGTCATCGACATTTTCTGACTACACTTAGGGTTTGGCATCCTTTGTCTGTTTTGACATCTTAATAGCCAAAAACAAAAATCACTATATATATATATATATATATATATATATATATATATATATATATATATAAAACAACACAGTAAGGGAAAGCCTCTAATTTAAATGGACTAAGCAGCCCTCTAACTAAAATGAGCTAGCTTACTGCATGGAGGAAACACCAAAAACTAAATTTTTTTTTTTTTTTTTAAAGTTTGCTAAACAGAAAAATATGTAAAGCACACACCAGGGAAAAAGCCTCTAACTTAAATGGGCTGAGCAGCCCTCACCAAATAAAACAGTTAGTCAGCCAACATATTTAACAAGACTAATGCACATGGTAAGGGAAAAAGACCCTCTAATTTAAATGGGCCAAGCAGCCCTCTAACTTAAATGAGATAGATTAGGTAATAGGACAATCCAGCAAATAAAACAGTTAGTCAACCAACGTATTTAACAAAACTAATGCACACAATAAGGGAAAAACTCAACTTAAATGGGCTGAGCAGCCCTCAGCAAATAAAACAGCTAGTCAACCAACATATTTAACAAGACAAATGCACACGGTAAGGGAAAAAGACCCTGTAATTTAAATGGGCCAAGCAGCCCTCTAACTTAAACGAGCGAGCTTAATCATAGGTTCATAGGTTGGTACTAGGCTATTTGCCCTAGGGCCTATACAAGCCTAGCCATAACAATTCCCTGCATATTTCTTCCCACAATATTTACTTCCCTGGACCCCTGTCTAGCAGGGCGACTGACATGATCCCCGGGGTGAATTTCCTATCTCCCAATTGTCAAAGTTCCTTATGAAGAGGGCCAAGGAGGTGCTTTGCTTGATATGTATGGGCAGTCTATTCCAGAGTATGAGGAGTCTCTGGGTCAGGAACCTATCCCTCCAGCATGTTTTGTTCACTGTGATGACAAAGTTTAGATCCCTGGAGCGTGTGGCTCTGAGGGACTGCGATTTCTTTAAGTGGAGCATGTCCAACAGCTCAGGGTTTGACATGGCCTTGTATGTTAAGCAGAGATTGCCTCTGAGTAGACGATATGCCACAGAGTATAGCTGGAGTTTTTTTAGATGGTCAGCATAAGGCATCTGCTTTAGGCCTGTGATTCTTTTAGTGAGGTATTTCTGCGGCCTTTCCAGCTGTTGCAGATGTCTTGTGAGGTACATACCAAATGGGGCGTTGTACTCTTATAATGGGTATAATGAGGGATGAGTACAGTGGGACAATGACCTCCTTTTTTCTGGATGAAAAGCCCTTAGTGATGAGGTGTGCCACATAGAAGGATTTCCTGACTGTTGTGGCAATGTGGTTATCAAAGGTGAGACCACTGTCCACCTGTGTCCCTAAGTCTCTCATCGCACTTTCGGTGTTTAGTGTACTGCCACCTATGTGGAAATTCATGGGTACATGTTTTGTCCCAAAGGGGATAACTATACATTTCTTGCATTAAGCTTGAGCCCATTGGCTCTGGCACCAAGCATCTGTTTCTGTAAGGCCCTTTTGTAGAAAATCCACATTATTTGGGGGTTCAATAATGGCTCCCAGTTCACAGTCATCTGCGAACTTTGTTAGCCAGAGTCCCTTAGTGTTGGCCTGTACTTCAGAGAAGTAGATGTCAAACAAGAGTGGTCCCAGGACTGAACCCTGAGGTACTCCACTTGTCACTTGTCTGGAACTGGATTTGGAGTCACCTACATTTACAGTCTGGGTTCTGTCAGTAAGCCAGTTGGCAACCCATCGAGTGATGTAGGGATTTATGCCCAGCTTAGTAAGTTTATCTATGATTCCAGGGTGGGGGATGGTGTCGAAGGCCTTGGTGAGGTCCAGATAGGCTGTGTGGACCGCCTTACTCTCGTCCACAGCTCTGGAGAATGATTCAAAGAAGTCAATCAGGTTCAGGAGACAAAATCGTCCCTTTACGAACCCAAACAGGGTGGTGTCCAGTGTTTGAAGGTTGCCAATGTCTTTGTTTATAAGTTCCATGATAATGCGTTTCATGTCCTTGCAGATGAGGCTCGTCAGACTGATGGGACGATAGTTCCCGGGAATCAAGGTGGATCCCCCCTTGTGGAGTGGGATAACTGTGGCTGTGCGCCACTCAGTGGGCACGAAGTCTGAGCTGAGGCTATGATTAAACATGACACTTAGGTGAGGTGCCAGTTCATTTTGTAGTTCATGTAGTACACAGCCCAGGATGTCATCTGGTCCCATGTATGCTGTATTCTTAGCTTTGGAGAGTGTGGTTTCTACCTATGCGGCCGTGATTACTGGAATTTGGTAATCTTTTGCTATTGAGATGGACCCTTTAGGAGGTGAGAGGGGGGTGAAGTTGGCACTAAACTGATCTGCCAGGATATTGGCACTATCCTTGGAATCAGTATATTTAATGCCATTCTGTTATAGCTCAGAGCAGATCTGAGCATTGCCATTTACATTCTTGACATAACTATAGAACGCCTTGTGGTTGTCTTTGGAATCTTTGGCAATTTTATTTTCGTAACTAGCTTTGGAGGATTTTATGAGGGATCTCAGCTTCTTACTGAGGCTGGTAAGGGAGTTTTTTGCAGCATGGGATTTTCCTCTTTTCAGCAACAGTTTCTTCCTTCTGTTGTATAGTTTGTTTATGGCAGGGGACCACCAGATTGGCTTCCTTTTTTTGGAGGAGAGTGTCTTGGTTCTACTTGGGATGGCACGATTCATGCACAAGTGGATTTGCTCATACAGTGCCTTAGTGTAGGATTCAGCAGTCGAACTTTCAAATCGAATCAAGAAAAAAAGGACTAAATAAATTAGCTCTTCACAAAACGGGAAGAGCTTAAAGAGAATTATCAAATACACACACACACTAAGGAAAAAAGGCACTCTATCTAAACCGAGCTATAGGTAGCCCTCTAAGTAAAGATCTAAGTTATCCAAGTATAAAAACACACTAATTTAAACAGCTCAAAACGAGTCTAAGAAAATAATTTTGAATGCACACTTAGGAAAGCTGGGATAAGGTAGATATTTAGGCCTTGTGAGTAACGACGGTCAACACTCAAACAGCAATAAAAAATGAACACAGCCAAAGCTGTTAAGCAAGGTTAACCAATTTAATTAAGCTAAACTAAACTGCTACTAAGTAATCCCAAAGAGGAAAAACTACTAAATTTTACAGGAAAACACAATTGAAAGAAATCACTTAGCCAGAGCCAGTGTGAATCATCCGATCTTGTTTAGTGGCAAACAAGATCTAGGGAGTTCCCTAGGGTATCATGAGATAGGGTGTAAGCCACGAGCTAGTCGAAGACCTCGAGCTTTTGTAAAAGGCCAAGTGGAACCCAACCAGTACATAATGAAGGTGAGATAGGACAACATCACATTAACATTTTTCTGGAAGAATTTAACAACTAAATGAGTGTTTATTGGTGACTTTCAAAGCATTGTAGTTTAGAAGTCCAAATGAAAAAAAAATTTTACCTTTTTTACTTAAAAGTACACAGAAAGAAGCATAAGTGCATTCTTGAAGAAATAGGTCATGTGCTGTTAACAAACTGAAGAATCAAAGCAGATTGAAACTTTAGCTGAGGAAACAAAATGAACTGAGGAACATGTGTGGTATGCTGCCTTTTACCATTAGGCTCCTATCTAATGGCCATAGACGGAGATTGCATATACTCCCTAACGGACATCTGACTGTTGAAAATATCTGTATAAAGTATGATGCCCACCTCTGGCTTAATTTGCAGTCATATACATGATTTTCTTCATTAATGATCTCTATTATGTATAGTCTCTTCATCTCTCCTTTCAGCCAAGAGTGCACCAGATCAGATAATTCAAATGATAGATAAAAATATTGTACTCAGTCAATGCCTGATGAAAGAGCAAAAAGATTCAGTATTCATCGAACTCATGGCAACAACTTCCACAAACATTATGCACATATCCAATGATAAAAAACTTCTGATTTTATAAAGGCTTACAAATCTATTATTGGTTCCTGCTGCAGGCTAAATGATGCTCTGTAAGACAGAACACTCTAGATAAAGAAGAGTGACTCCTCTTTTTACATGGACAATGTTTAGTATTGAACAGGTGGAAGAATAAGAGAAGTGGTAATACCTAAAGCTGGTGAATTCCAGAAAGAAGAGAAAGAACCAAAGAGACAGCCTTCCCTACCAGGGATTGGTATCAGAGTATAGGCAAAGAAAAAGGGATAGGGGGAATCCTAAGTGAAAGACCTCCTCTTGTAGAATTTTAGTTGACTCTAGAACAGAAGCTGCTGTTAAAAAAGGGTTAATTAGTAAGGTATATAACACATATTGCATGATGACTATAAGAATCAACTGGAGGAGGTTAGAAAAGATTGTGAAGAAACTGGAAAACCAATTTACAAGGCAACAATGGCAGGACACATGTACACATTCCAAGTATGCATCCACATCCAGAAGGTTTAGGATTTCTGCTTGGAAGTGTTTGTATAGGTATGTTTATACCTCAAGCAGACTTCAAATAATTTTTTCCTCAGGTAGATAGCAAATGTTGGAGATGTGATAGGGAAGAAAGAAGAAACTGGGAAGATATATTTTGAGAGTGTAATGAGTTGGCAGATTTTAAAAATTCCATACATAGTACTCTGTCAGAAATATTGGGTGAGCAAATGACTGCAACTAAGGAAATTGTTTTTTTGAGCTGGGACACAGAATCAGAACTATCTAGACATAGTAAGGCCAATCCTAAATTTAATTCTGTTGGCTGCCAAAAAAAAAAACAATTACTAGAACAGGGAAATTAAAATGTAAACCAACTGTATTTGAAATAGAGAATACTATAAAAGAGATAAAAAAATTGAACAAGGATCTTTAGAAAAGGGAAGTAGCAAATTGCATAGAAATAAATAGAAATTGTAGGAACAATACATGCAGAATAATGCTGAGAAGGAGGAGGTGGAGAAGTGAGGTTTAACGAAAGGCAGGGATTCAGCAAATTATATATTATTGGATTGAAGATAGTTATAAAGAAAGGTTATTTATGTATAATGCATGTAAATGGAAAATATTAATATAGTTTGTTTCCTTTTCTGTTAATATACATTTGTCTATGTCTTGCGTGATAATGTGTTTAAAAAGATTGGATGAGGGAACAAAAAATGCCTTGAAAAATTTGGAAAGTTTGAAAATTTTGAGAGATTCCCTGTATCAGCTTACCCCTCATCAAATTTGGGTCCAAAAACTAAATCTCAATCCAAACAGGAAAGCAAAATCTAATTGTTTATATCTTACGGGAGGCTCTCAGAAAGCATCCAGGCAAATATCCTCAACACAGTACCACTGGCAGCAGCACTGCATGTAATATCTACAGAGTAATAAATACACTTTAAACAATGAAGAGAGACCTGAGAAATTAAAGAAGCTAAACTGCATAAAGCATATTTTCCCTCAGAAGAGGGAACTGCAGATAAAACATTCCTCATACTTTCACAATTCGTGAGAATAGACTTTAGCATATGAGCCTGACAATTCAAAATTCTGAAAATTAAAGTTGCAGAAGCATGCACTTTTCCCAAACATGTCAATTATTTTACCATTCTTATCAGAAGGGGAAGGATTAGAATTAACAAAATCTTTGGCAACAGCTGGATTAACGAAAGTTATAGCTACTGTGGCAGGTCTGAGATGAGTATATACAAATTTGAAAGACTGAAGAACTTTGTATAGTCTGTCTAATTTCTTAGATGCAGTATGCTGGCTGTTAGGGAAACTACAGGTTGTGATAAACACATCCTTCATTGCTAACAGCACTGGGGTGACTGAGGCATTTTGGGAATTCTAGTTGTTAACAGGTCATAGTATTTTCTGAGGGACTTAAAATCTCCAGTGTTCTCTTACTGAAAACATTGACACATTCTGAAAATAGCCTAAGAGAAAGAAAATTCTTGACAGGGAGATTCAGACAGCATACCCTCCTCTGAGTCTGAATCAGAAATTTGAGGAGAAAAAAAAAATGAATATCTCCTATCACATTCCACTCCATGGCCAATTTCTAGAATGTCTTCAGGAAAAGAGGAATCCCTTAATTTTTTCTTTTAACAGAACCTGATAAGAATGGTCAATAGCCTGTACAAGACCCTGAGCCAGACTTAATAAACTACTCCTGTGCAGTGAAACTGGTGAGGAGAAAATAATGTTTAGTTTTTGGTTTCTTTGTGACAAGAAAGTTGGAGTAAACAGGATTATAAATGCCAGCAGAAGCGTCCCCAGGGATGGTCACAATATTCTGCCTAAGCAGGGGCACCTTCCTTCTCACTTCTCCCAAAACTGAAAAGAGCGTCTCTCTTGCCCAATGAGGGAACCCCAACAGCTGCAGATTACGTGGACAGCCCCTGGCCCATACTACCTGTATGAACATTACCAGAGGGATTCTAAGAAAAGGATGAGTAGTCTGAAAAAACAGCTTTGAACATAGCAGTGTCATCCACCTGTAGCTGTGGCAAATTACTAGCCTATTGTGGTATTAAATTAAAATTATGTACTCACCATAACTTGGCATCTGCATTGTCCATTTTTATTCTTCCTCAATGTATGGGTTATGGATCTGACCTTGGATACAACTTGACCGCATTCTACAGTACTTTGGATCCAACTCTCGAGCTCTTCCCTCTACCCATACTGCCTTACTCCATTTCCAATACCTCAGATTGAGCTTGCTATCTTAAAAGTCTCATTATATAATACTAGAAAAGAAGACAAATTAAACCAGGGCTCAAACGTGGAACTACAGGTTCCAAAGGTCCATCAGGTCACTCCAGAAATTGACAGGAAATGGGAAGGAGGGAGGGAAGTTGAGGAAGAATGAAAATGGACAACACAGATGCCTAGTTATGGTGAATATATAACTTTAATATCTGATATTGCTCTTTTCATTCTTCCTCAATGTATGGGACAGAGTCCCCAGCTAAGCAGTAAATCTTGGGTGGCCCTCATGGAAGGATATTCCAGAGAACTGCTGAACCAAAAGCAGCAATGCTTCTGGAAATTACGTCCAATTTATAATGAGTAATAAGGTATGAGCATTAGACCAACTGGCTGCTGCACACATATCATCAACGTAAGTTCTAGACCAGAAAGTAGATGAGGTAGCCATAGATCACGCAGAATGTGTCTAATTGGTTTTGGTGGGGAAAGCCTTGCTGAGAATATATTCAAGAAATGCAATTAGTTATCCATTTGCCCAATGTAACTTTAGAAATTGGAGAACCCAGTTGAGTAGGTGAAAAAGAGATTAACAGCTCATCTGTTTTTCTGAAATCTTTTGTTCTGTGTAAGTAGAAATGTAGTTGTCTGCGTACATCTGTAAGATGTAGCATGTATTCTGCCTTGTTCAAAAATTTTGAAAAGAAGACTGGTAACTGAATGGTTTGATTTATATTTTATCCAGAAGCCACTTTTGGTAGGAAAGAAGGAATGGTTCATAAAGCAGCCTTGCCTTTATGAAAAGCAATGCAAGGAGTTTTCGATAAAAGAGCCTGGAGTGTGGAAATCCTTTTAACAGAAGTAATAGCAACTAAAAAGGCTGTTTTCCAAGACAGGAATTTTAAGCCAGCTCAAAGGGTTGTTGAGTTAAGCTTTGAAGTACTAGTGTTAAATCCAAGGGAGGTGACAGATCTTTCACTGGTGGTCTGAGCAGGAGTGTGCCCTTCAGAAAAGCCTTACATAGTTTGGAAGCAACCAAGCAAGAAGCATTGTCTCCTGAGTGTAAATTTGACATGTCTGCCAAATGTACTCTGATTGTGGTAAAACTATTACCTTCCTTAAAAAGACAAGCTAAAAACTCCAGTACAACAGAAATAGGGTCAGTAAAGGGATCAATCTCATTTTTCAGGGCCCAAATTTAAATTTTTTCCAGTTGATCTTGTAAATTCTTTTAGTGGGAATCTTTTCCTGAGGACAAAAGTATATCACGAACTGGGGAAAAAAGCCTTGGCTGTCTAGCTATTAATGGAACTGGAGAAAACATGTGGTTAGTTTGAAAGTTGGGATACTGGGATGTCTTATCACCTAGGGGTGTGACAGAAGGTCTGGACTGGGGCCCAGTAACCAAGGAGGATTACTAGGATGAGACGAAAGGAAGGGGAACCAATGAGGATAACCAAGCTCCTCAAATTGCTGGCTTTCTGTAAAAATGTGGGAATCAGAGGTACTGGAGGATAGGTGTAAGGAAGACTGGAAAGCCGGACATGGACTAGAGCATCTCTTGGTGACTTCCCCCTGAGGAGGGTCAGGGCAAAGTATCTGCTGCATTTGTTGTTGTGGGTAGAAGCAAAAAATTGCATCTAGGTTGGCCCAACGACAGAAATTTTTTTCCTCTACTGATTGATTGAGAGACCACTTGGGAGGCATCAGAATGGACCTGCTGAGTTTATCCACTAGAACGTTGGATTCCCCTGGAATGTGCATTACTACTAGAAAGCAGCTGGAGGAGATCACCCATTGCCCCACTCTCATAGCTTCTTGGCAGAGGGGGTAAGATTGAGTTATTGAGTTCCCCCTTGTTTGTTGATGTACCACACATAGATAGGTTGCCAGTTTGGATTGCAATGGTCCCTACAGGGAAAACACTTTGAAATGCCTGCAATAGCATGTAGGACTGTTCTCATTTCCAGGACATTGATATGCAAATTCATCTCTCGGTGACACCACGTGCCTTGGACTGTCCTTCCCAAGAAATCCCCCCCCCCCAGTTGAGAGACATCCGTGGTCACCGTGGCTACTTGGGGAGCACAAAGGAGCTATCTATGTAGCTGTCTCTGACTGAATCCACCGGAAAATATGATTTTTTGCATACCAGAGTAAGTCTGACTGGGAAGGAGAGGGGCTGTCGAAGAACAGACTACTGAACAGCTACAGTCCATTGAAGAACACGCATATGGTAACATGCTAATGAGACTAATACTATAGATGCTGCTATGGAACCTAGGACCTGAAGGGCAAGTCTGGCAGAAGGAGAAGGATGAGAAAGAATTTGATGAACCTGAGACCTGAATGTGCATACATGATGAGTAGGTAAATAAGCAATCTGACTTATTGTGTTTAAATGAGCACCAATGAACTCCAGGCTCTATACTGGCAGCAGTTTGGATGCGGAATTATTGATTGCAATGCCTAGTAATTAGCAAATCTGGAGCAAATAGTCCCTGGACTGTTCTAGAAGATGCATGGTTATGGCAGTGAGAAGCTAGTCATCTAAGTATTGACACACTCAGAATTCTGGTGAGCAGCTACCACTGCAAAACACTTGGTAAACACTCTGGGGCTGTGGTGAGTTCAAAGGGCAGGGCTCTGAACTGATAGTGACTGGCTCCCAACAGAAAGTGCAAGTGTCTTCGGAAGCATCTGTTTATTTATAGTATGTGTCCTCAAGATTGATTGAGCACATCCAATTGTACTTGTGTAAAAGAGGTAGAATGGACTGAACCATGACCATTTGGAACACTGATTTCCTCAGACAGATCAGAGTACAAACCAGTCCTGGTAATCTAAAGGCATTTGGAAACAATTGCCAGTACAATTCTCTGATTTCAGGTTACCAGGACCGAATGAAAATTGCTCTATAACATGTATGCTGAACAAAAAAAACATTAGAAGGATGATTTATTGGCATTAATTAGTAAAATGAGCTTTGATTAATATCCATTATATAACGGTTTATCTTGTACTTATATCAGGAAGATTTGATATTTAGTATTTGAGTTATTGTTTGGTACTTATTTTACTAGGGTCTGCAAACAATATGATAAAGATAGGTAAGAAAGTCACATTTAATATAATTTCTATTTAAATGTGTTTAAATTTTTAACCATAATTAGTTTTTAAGTTTTTTTTTTTTTAATTAGGACATGTACTTTTATATTTTATACTGAGCAATGGGAGAAGGGGTTGCATGAAAACTATTCCTTTAATTTTATGTACTGTTATGATATAACCAGAATGGATGGCCATGGTGGTACAGCAGTTAGCATTGCCGCCTCACAGCAAGAGGTTCTTCAGTTCGATTCTCGGCTGGTGTGCCTTCTGTGCGGAGTCTGCATCTCCCCCCTGTGGTCGTGTGGGTTTCCTCCCACATCCCAAAGACATGTTGTTGGTGGATTGGACACTCTCAATTGGCCCTAGGTGTGTGTGTGTGTGTGTGTGTGTGTGTGTGTGTGTGTGTGTGTGTGTGTGTGTGTGTGTGCGTGCATGCATGTCTTATGTGGAAGGTTGGGTGCTGGGCTGGCAACGCGACACCATAAAACTCCACTGCCAATACCATTGTTCCGCTGTAGTGACCCCTAACCGGGATAAGCCAAAAGGAGATGATATGATGTAAACACAATGAATCACATGATTACTAAGTGGGTTATTTAAAATGGGAAGTTTTAGTTGTGGACTTGTCTGATGAAGTTCTGGAAATACCAGGATGAAAGCACTTATTTATTTTTTAGTGTTTCAGTAAAGGATTTTGTGTGATATTTGTGTGTCCACTATGGATTTGTACTGGCTTTGAACCATTGTGACTAATTCCTTGCCCTGTTGTTGGTATTTTATTTGTATTTCAGCTGTTACCAAGACGTGAGCTAACTTTGATTTCCTCACAAATTGGTTCAGATTGCTTAGATCCAAAATTGGTCTCAGGTCCCCTGTCTTCTTTGACACGAAAAAGAACCTTGGATATGTTCTGAATCCTCTCTGGTCTAGTGGAACCTCCTAGATGACTCTTTTGTCCTGCAGCTTCTGAATTTCCTGAGCTGCAGCTTCTCTCTGACTGGGTGGAACATCAGGAAGCTTTCTTCTTTTGGAAGACATAATTTGGAAAATGGTATAAAATAACACCTGCACATTATTTTTAGCACCCAAGAATCTTTTATTATAGCAACCAAGGCATCTGGGTGCAAAGACAAGCGTCCCCCGACTGCCTCCAGAGGTGGGCAGTCAGGCAGCATTTCAGGAGCAGTGAAAGGGTCTATTTGGAAAGGAGTCTCAGAAACCCTGATTTTGTGGGCCTCCGCTGCAGCAGGGATTGCATCTTCCATTTGAACTCCCTCCTCTACCTCTGAGGGAGTTGTGTCCATGTGAAGCCTGGAAAGATCCCTGGGATTTACAGAACCACATTTTCTTGTCTCCTCTTTGATTCCTTGAAAAGGATCATTGATGGGTAGAAAAGCAAATTCCTACACCATAGTCTTTCCTTGCTGTTCACTGAGGGGAAAGCATTTCTTTCACAAAAGGGCCAAAAAAAGATATTCCATCAAAAGGAGCATTGATGAAAGAAGACTTGAAAGGCTCCACAAAATCATATAACCACATCCAGGCATGTCTCCTAATGGTAATGCCTGAACCAGTGGCCATGTGGTGCCTTCTGCTGCATGAGAAATCAACCTTATGGACGCACTGAAATAGATAAAAGAGTGGCCACCTGTGAAAATGATCTTTTATAATCCTCTGCAGACATGGATTCCGAGAGAGATTTTGAGAGTTCCTTGGTCAATTCCCTTTGCTGTCTGTCTTGCAAAGTGTGATAAATTATTCATGGACCTCAAGGCAAAGGTCACTGAAGCAAACACATGCCTTGCAAACTTGTCCACCACCCTTGACTATCTGTTGAGGGGTGAACAGAGGAGCTCTTTTCTGCTAGCTCCTTTCTGGTAGCTACCAACACAACCAATGTATCAACAGGGACTCCTTTGCTCCAGTGGGGTTTATCATTTGGAAGAGCTAAAATTTTGTCTAGATGGTATGTGATAGGTTCCACAGAATCTGGTTCTTCCATGCCCGGCGAGAGACTAGGTTGATAAGATCATCAGCTGGAAGAGTCACCCAAAATGTAGCTGGGACAGCACCAAAAGCCTACAGAAATACTGACACCTCAGGGAAAGGATCATCTGATAACCAACCACCTTTCTGCTTAAGGACTTCCAAAATGTCTCCAAATGAGACATCATCAGGTGGTGGTCTGGGGGACCTTCCACTTCGTTGAAGTCAGTATCTTTAGTGACAGATTCCAATAGGGAATCTATGTGCCTCCTTTTACATGTTCTTTTGGTGAACCTCCTTAATGGGATGTTCTGCGGAGGTGTCCAAAGAGAGGGGGTAGTTCTTCCATGGGAACTGTCTGGATGCTAGGTGCTACTGGCTGTCCTTGTCGAGTAGGTCTGATGAGAACAGAGCTCAGAAAATAGAGGGAAAGAGTGTAGGATCCAATGATATATGAGAGACTGGATCTCTTGAATGAACAAACACCCTCTCCATAACCTTGAAGGTAAATGGACCCAGAGAAGCCATGGCCAAATGCACCAGAGCCGAGACTTCTAAAGCAGACAGACCATGACTTTGTCCGGATATGTGCCTCAAGGAGGGAGCTGGACCAGAGCTATCTAGCTATGAGGCTCCGAGGTGCAGAAATGGATTTGACATCCTTTGAGTAGATCCTGGCCCCACAGGTCTGATGCAGACACTTCAGCTCTGAGACTTGCCCTGATCCAAAGGAATAGAGGCAGAACTGGTCAGGGGAAGCCATCATGGTTGAATATGTAATTCACTTTGGCTCCAGCACTGGTACTCTCAGAACTCTCAGATCCTGGGGCTCTTAAACTGAAGGATGGCTCAGAGAAGGAGATACAACTGTATGGGCAGTGGCAGGAAGGCTTATGGATCCAATGGGTGACCGAGCTGGATCTGAGCTCTGAGGAACTTTCTCATCATCCTATTAACTTTCACTTCAGAAAGTCTCTTGGAGGGATCTATATTAAATCATCAACCCTTTAAAAGCGAAAGTTTGACATCTCGAAGACATGGAACAGCAATTTTTTTCTCAGGGAAAAAAAATGCTGGGCCGTTTTCGGGACTTTGCCATTTCCTCCATTGTGGTGCAATCTCAGAGTTGGTATATTTAAGTAGAGGGGTGAAGCGCCCGACTTTATTTAGTGTTTTGAACTTTTTTTTTTTTTTGTGGAACAGCATTTTTTTCCATGGGGGAAAAATCGCTGTTCCATGTCTTAGGGATTTCAAGCTTTTGCTTTTAAAGGGTCGATAAATCAGGGTTCGCTATTTTAAGCTTTTGCTGATTTAATATACACCCTCCCGGAGGACCTGACAGATTAGATAGTAGACTGAGGTCTGAAGTAATTTCTCTGAGTTTGCATGAGTGGAGAATGGAGCCGAGGAGAATTAGGGTCGATCATGAACTCAGGTGAGTGAGGTCTCAGCATATAAGAAGTACTAGGAGTCAGATCTAATGGCTTTGGATCTGTAGGCTGAATAGTGGGACTGGATGAAATAACTATTGGATCTGAAGACTTAGTATCCATAGTTTTTCTTTTTGGATCTGATGAACTTGGATCCACTGATCTTTATATTTTTTGTGGAGGTCCGCAAATGAAGAAGTCTTGGGAGACTTTGGTGGAGATCATTTCCTAAACTCAGATGAAGCCTTGGATAGTTTGTTGGGGGTTTGAATCCAGGATGAAGAAGAAGATGGGAGGAGTAATAACCCTTTCAGGACTAGCTTGTTTCTCCTGTCCACAATAGCCTTCAAGTTAAATGTGGCACAAACGGTATAGTTAGTACCCAGATGTGCTGCTCCCAAACCATAAATGCACTCCTGTAGGCACCCGAGTTTAGAAGTTAGTACCCACAGGAAGTACATTTTTTAAAACCTGTAGGTTTCTCAGCCATACTAAGCTATCAATAACAAGAAAAAAAAAGAATAGGATAGATAAGTAAAATATAACTATTTTTTAATTAAGGCAGACCAAGACTATAGAAATAGAACTACCAACAATGGTAGTTAAGAATACCCTGTCTATATGAGTAAGAAAAAGGGATAGGAAAGGGTAGACATAAAGAAAGGTACCAGCAATAATACGTGAAAGTTACTTTGCTAAGGTAGAGAGCTAACGGGTAGTAGAAAAATGAAAAACTAAGAGACAGGAACCATAAAGTAAGTAGTTAATACGCAAAAACACTTACTACACATCTGAGGTATAGGGAATGGACTAGGGCATGACGGGTAGAGGGAGGAGCTTGAGAGTTGGGTCCAAAGTCTGTGGAATGCATCAGAGTCAGATCTGAGGTCAGATCCATAACCCATACATTGAGGAAGAATGAAAAGGACAACATCAGATCAGCAGTTTAAGTTTTTCTTTTTGTGACTACAGGAAGGATTGACTGTGTGACTGGTAGCTTGTTCCATGGTCAAGTTGAAAATGTTCCTTCTATCCTGGGAAAACTAAGCAGTACAAGTCAGTAATATTTAAAAGTAATAAAGAGTAACTTTTCACACTAAAACACAGCAAAAAATACTCCAATGCACTTTACCAATCCCCTAGAAGTTTTTTTTTTTTTTTAAACACAGTTTCTCCACAGGAAATTTTTGAAATGTTTAAATTAACTTTAAACTGTCAGAAACAAAGGAAAGTTTCATGAAAGTCAATAAAAATACATATTTATTACTTAAAGTATACTTTACTATACAAGAAAAATAATTATGTCTTACCATAACGTTCCATCTGTATTGTTGATCCTCGTTCAGTCATTACGCATGGGTATCGATTCCGACCTCGGAACTGAGCCGGCCATTTTCCAAGATCACGTCAGCTACAAACTCTCGAGCTAAACTCTTACCCATAATCCCCCTCTCCCTGTTACCTCAGATTGAGTTTGCAAGTCAAAAGAAGGTAGAGGCTACCTCTGGTCAAATGACCTAAGAGAACCGGATGGTGAGATCCACTAGAGGCCACAGGAGGGGGAAGGAGGGAGGGTCATAATGACTGAACGAGGATCAACAATACAGATGGAACGTTATGGTAAGACATAACTTCTTTATCCGATATTGTTAATCCTCGTTCATTCCTTACGCATGGGACAGAGTCCCCAGCTACCTCTATTCCTGGGAGGCTCTCATGGAAGGACATTCTTGAGCACCATAGAACCAAAAGATGCTCTTCCCCTGGAGGCCAAATCCAATTTGTAATGATTGATGAAGGTATGAGGCTTAGCCCAAGTTGCAGCTGCACAGATGTCATGTAAAGAAGCTCTGGTATGGAAGGCAGCAGAAGTTGCCACCAGCCTTGTTGAATAAGCTTTCATGGTAGTAAGCAACGAGATATTATGTTGTGTATAAATGAAGGTCATACAGTCCTTCAACCATCTAGCTAATGTGACCTTAGCAACAGCAGATCCTAATCTAGGTCCAGAAAAGGCCAAAAATAACTGGTCAGATTTACGAAAGGGTTTAGTCCTGTTTAAGTAAAAATGGATTTGCCTGTGGATATCTAGGGTATGTAGGCAATACTCTCCTCTGTTTGAATGATTGGGAAAGAAAACTGGCAATTCAATGGCTTGATTAATGGACATTTCAGCAATCACCTTAGGCAGAAATGATGGATTCATTCTCAGAGACACTCTATCTCTATGAAAAATCAAGTATGGACTCTTGATACATAAAGTTTGAAGCGCAGAAATACGTCTGGCAGAAATAATGGTGACCAAAAACAAGGTTTTCCATGACAAATACTTGAGGTCTCAAGAGCTTGTAGAACTAATGATAAATCCCATGGTTGAATAGGTTTTCTAAAAGGTGGCTTCAGATGATTCACACCTTTTATGAAGGTCTTGCACAATTTATGGGACATAAGAGAGGAATCTTGGACACCAGCATGAAAATTAGAAATAGCAGCCAAATGAACTATAATGGTAGAGGCCGAAAGACCCGATTGAAAAAGGTCGGCCAGATAGTCTAGTATAATCGGCACTGGTGCTGAAAAGGTCTACTTGTTTATCTTTCAGCCAACAGTTAAATCTTTTCCACTTGCTCAGATAAGTAATTCTAGTGGAAGACTTATGAGAAGCAATGAGAATATCAAGTACTGGTAAAGAAAGATCATTCTGCCTGGCAATCAGCCGTGAGCTTCAGGCTGTTCAAACTGGGATGAATCAGGTTCTGTAGATGTGAGATCAACTCCGGTGTTGGTTGGAGAATCCACGGTCAATCTAGTAGGTGAGGCCAAAGGAAGGGGAACCAAATCTGTCGAGGCCAATATGGTGCTATGAGGATCACCTTGCTCTTCAACCACTGGGCTTTCTTCAGAAATTGGGGAATGAGGGGAAGGGTGTCGGGATGCAAAGGTTGCAGCAAGGACAGCAGTGGAAGATCTCCGCCGCTATCAAAGGATTCAGGGGCCACCGTGAGGTTGAAGAATGCACCTGCTGAGTCTGTCTGGCTACAAGAAAACGGTTTGGTAGCCATCGCCCATTGCCATATCCTCATGGCCTCTCGGGCAAGATTTGGTTCCACCTTGTTTGTTGATGTACTAGACCACCGCCATGTTGTTGCAATGCTGCAGATGGGCCTCTAGTTCGGACCAAGTGCCTTGGACTGTCTGTCCCTCACAAAGCCCCCCACCCCATCAGGGAGGTGTCCATGGTCACTGTGGCCTTGGGTTGCTGGGGGGTAGATTGTGTCATCCACCAATTTAAATCCTGTTTGCACCTGTGGGTTACTCGAATCATGGCTGAAAGGAATACCATTTGGTGAGCAGTAGCCATTGTAGAAGCCTCATGTGAAACCTGGCCAGGGGGACAATGGTGATGGATGCCGCCATGGAACCCAACAGCTTGAGCCTTGAAAATTGTATCCTTGAAATTCTGTGCTCTGGAATATGCAGTTTGAATTCTGTCGACTGAGATGGGGTGAGATTGGATTTTTGCCAGTTTATGGTTATGCCTAGCCTTTGGGCGCTTCTTCCAGTAGATGTCTGGTGAGGGCGGAAATGAGCCAGTCGTCTAGGCTTGGAAACACCTGGAATCCTTGAAGTCGCAAGTGAGCTGTGACAACTGCCATGCACTTTGTGAACACTCTGGGGTCTGTAGAGAGTCTGAAGGGCAGTACTCTGAACTGGTAGTGACTGGCTCCTGCACAGAAGTGCAGAAATCTTCTTGATGGCCTGTCCACTTTTATGTGGTAGTATGCATCTTGAAGATCTATCGAGCACATCCAATTGTCTCTTTCCAAAAGCGGGAGGATAGACTGTATTGTTACCATCTGGAATTTTTGTACTCTCACAAACTTGTTCAATACACTGAGATCCAAAATTGGTCTCCAGTCCCCGGTTTTCTTTGGCACCAAAAATAGTCTTGAGTAGAATCCAGACCCTATCTGGTCTGGAGGGACTATTTGGATGACTCTTTTTCTTAGCAGCTTTTCTATCTCTAATGCTGCTTCTTCCCTTTGACTGGGTGGACCGTCGGGAAGGTTCTTTGAAGGGATGGGGCAAAGTTCGAAGGGGATATGATAACCTCTGGTTATAATCCTTTGTACCCAAGAATCAGTGGTGATGGTTAGCCAGGCAGAAGGGTAGAAGGAGAAACGTCCCCCAACCACCTCCAGAGGAAAGGAGTTGGGCCGCTCTTCAGGAGCACTGGTAGGATTGGCCAGTGAAAGAATCCCTGGAACCCTGGTTACACAGACCCCTCGGCGTCTTCCCTGAGAGTTTCCCCCTCTGCCCCTAGGGGAGAACTCGGCCTGTGTGTCACGGAAAGGACCCTGAGATTTTTTTAACCATATCTTCCCACTCGTTTGGTTTCACATCTGGCCAGTTTTCTTTTAATTTTGGGTCCAAACAATGAGGAGGGTTCAATGGGAGCATTAAGAAAGAAAGCCTTAAAGGGTTCCGTGAAATTGTACAAGCGCATTCATGCATGTCATCTTAAGACCGCAGCCGAACCTGCTGCTCTAGCTGGTCCTTCTGATGCGTGAGATATCAATCGCATAGAGGAGTTAGATATAGATTCAATGGTAGCCAGCTGAGAGGCCACTTTGTCACGGACCTCATCAGACAAGGCACCAGCCAAGGTTTCAGAGAGCTCAGAAACTAGATCCTTTTGAAGCCTGGTAAAATGTGCCATATAATTCAGGGACCTGATAGCAAAGGTCGCTGAAGCAAAGGTGCGCTTCCCTATCCTGTCCAGGGCCCAGGACTCTTTGTTAGGCAGATGGACAGTCTGGCTTTTTTCCTCTGCCAGATCCTTTTTTGTTGTGGCTGCCACCACCAAAGCATCCACAGAAGACCTTTGGACCAATGGGGATCCAAAGCAGAAGGGGACAAGATATTATATGGCCTCCGGGGAATAGCTTCGCCGGTATCAGGAGCCTTCCAAGCACACTGTACGATGAGCTGGACAAGTTCATCGGCAGGAGGAGTTACCCAGGAGGTAGGGGGCCGGGTGCGAAATGCCTGTAGGAACACAGATTCCTCAGAGGTCGGATTAGAGGACTGCCAGTCACCTTTCTGTTTCAGGATTTCAAGGATATCACCAAAGGATACCTCAGAGGGTGACCGAGGGGATCCTTCCCTCTCATCGAAATCTGTGTCTTCAGTGAGGGACTCCTCTGTGGAGTCCATGTGCTTCCTCTTACACAAACTTTTCCGGAGGACCTCCTCAGCGGGAGAAGCTGGAGAAGACAGTGGAAAGGGGGATTCCTGAGGGAATATGTCCTGCGGCCCCTGCACCCGGTGTCTGCTAGGTGCGACTTGTGAAACCAGTGTACCAGCAGAGGGCGGAGGTATAGACAGACCAGTATCGCCAGCCGCAGCGAAAGCCTTCTCCATCAGTTGGAAGGCTGGTCCACCCGAAGAGGGGTGCATGTCTAGAACAGGGGTCAATCCTCCCCTAAGTGGCTCAGCCTGCCGACCTGGAGTCCCTGGATGGCTGTGGAGCAGCAAATTATGTGTGTCACAACTGACATCCTGGGTCGTAGTAAAACTTTCCTGCCATGAAGGCAACTGCGGTTCCTTAGTGAGATCCATAAAGGGAACCGCAGAAGGGGAAGACTGTGCTATATCCATGGACTTCAAAGGCAATGAAGGAGGAGAATAAGAAGGGGTCTTTGGAGATGGGTCATCACCTCCCAAGGAAAGATCGTTCCTGAGGGGTGGGATACCTCTAGCCAAGAGTACCTGATCCACAAGACGCAACACGTCATGTTCGGAAAGGCTTCTATTGGACCTCACAGAGACTGAGGGAGAAACAGGCCTGTCCACAGAAGAGGCAGACTCGGTGCCCAACTCATCTATCCGCACAGAGGACAACTGTGCCGAGATAGACTGGACTACTGTTGTCTGCACCGAAGAAGTCATCGGTGCCGAGGTCATGGTCTGCACTGACACAGGGATCGGTGCCGAAGTGGTTGTCGGTGCCGAAACTGGAACTGACAAAATTGGAGTCAACAATAAAGGCGTCGGTTCAGAGGAAGATCTCTGAGCCGACACGGTCAAGATCTGTGCCAACTGAACGGTCGGTGCCGATACAGTGGTAATAGTCTGAACCGAGGAGCCCCTCGGTGCTGATATAGTGAAGGCTGCAGGAGAAGACGGAGCCGAGATCACTAATGGAGCCGAAGGCCTCGGTGCCGACATTCTAGGCACTGAAAGCACTGGGGCTGACTGAGAGAGCTCCGGAGCCAAAACTTTAGCCTTTCTAGGTTTTGGTTGGCGGGAGTTTCCAGCCAGGGACGAAGGCAAAGATTTAGCCTAAGTAGTAACATCCAAGGTTTTCTTATGGGCACTAGGAGGGGTTGAGGCCTCTGACCCAAAAATAGCCTCTGAAAGGGGAGATTTAAGAAGCCCCTTCAGTAACAGCTTATTTTTCCTTTCCAACAAGGTTCTATTAGAGAAGTTCTGACAAACAGTACAAGGTGGGTCAACAGACAAATGGGAAGCTCCCAAACAATAAACACACAAAGAGTGTGCATCAGAAGTAGGCAATTTGTGTCCACAGTCAGAACACTGCTTAAACCCTGGACTACCTTTCTTATCTGCCATGACAGCAAATTAATTAATAGAAAAAATACCAGCTATAGTACAAGAGAGTACCCGAAGGTATGAGAGAAAAAGGAAAGGGATTACCAATGATGGTAAAGAGAGAATACCTCGCGGTAAGAATGGTAAAGAAAGAAGCAGAAAAACCTGAAGAAACTATGTACGCTAGATGCGATAGGGTAAAAGACAATAAAATATGAACTTTTCTGACAGAAAAGTAATCTGTAAAAATATTAAACAACAAGTAACTGTACTTAGCTCAAGAGAAGTAGCTTGACAAGACTGAATGGCAATGTGGCAAACGAAATCTGAGGTAACAGGGAGAGGGGAATTATGGGTAAGAGTTTAGCTCGAGAGTTTGTAGCTGACGCGAGCTTGGAAAATGGCCGGCTCAGTTCCGAGGTCGGAATCGATACCCATGCGTAAGGAATGCGCGAGGATTAACAATATCAGATGGTAAGTTTAAACATTAAAAATAATATGTGGAATTTTTTTTTCCCCAAAGGGACTTATCTGCCCAGCAATAGAACAGTTTAAGCCGAACATCAGTCCTTGAAAGCCCACAGAGGAGTGCTCTCTAAAGTGGCAGGAAAGCTCTGAAAGTATTGTCATCCAAACCTGTCTTTTAGTCAGCTCAGCCAGAGCTAACAGGTTGGTTGCATGGAAGGTGCCCTGAAGTTTTGGAAGCTGGCCAGCTGTTACATCCTATGCATGATATAACCCATATAACTGGCTACTACAACAGTGATTAATATGACAAACATCTGTCTTTTTATGGTGGTTATGCTTTCTCCCTAGAAAAAAAAAAAATACTTGATTGAGCAAGTCTCGAGCCATGGATATTTCCAGGGGAAAGCATATGGCTAATTAGCATTAGCTGCTCCCCCAAACTGCCACATTAGCATGCAGCTGTCCATGTGAGACCACCCACCATGCTGCTGCCTCATGAGGGGAAAACCTCGGCCACAGAGTGGTCTCTGAATCAAAAAGTCTTATCACAATGGGGAAAGCTTCTCAGCTAAGGTTTCCCCTTATCTTTCCCTTTTCCATTGCAATGCCTGTACATTATAGCATGCTAAGTAACTTAATGTCTTGTCTGCTGCCTTGCTTACATTAAAAAGCCAATAGTTCTATGTTTTCAGTGTGTGGAGAAGAATATGTTGACTGATACAGTGATGAGGATCATATAGATCACTTTATCATTTGCTACTTCCACAAGTTTTCCCACAATGTGTATAATCTATGCTGAATGCAAGCAATGCAAAACTCTACTTCTCAGGACTGCAGCTGTCGCGTATTCCTTCTGTCCCAAACAACTCACATGTGCTCAACAAGTTATTTACCTTTATTTTTGCCAGAACACTTTTACAACAAATTATTTTTGCTTTCAGTTTCATTTATTTTTGAAGCATACTGAACTGTAAAGATAGAGAACCGGATTTCACTTATACCACCTCTCACTAACATATGCTAGGATCTTGAATAACTTACTTTGGTACTTTGTATCCTTGAGTCTTGCTTCAGAAAAGAATATTTTTAATAAGCCAAATGGATCTGCCAGATAAACAATCTAAGGCACAGCTGAATTAGTTTGGTGCTCTGACGAGATATATTTGGATGAATGCTTAATGCAGTAGAGATAAAGAATTCTATAAATATACCTGCATAGACTGGGATATGCGAGTCACTAAAAAGAGTACCACATCTTCTAAATCTTTAAAACTTGGATAAAACTCCATTTTCTCATCATCAAATGTCAGCTCCATCTTGAATATTGGCAGAAATCTTGAATCGGATGGGTCAAAAAGTTTCACATATTCTTCAACAGTTCGTCTCAAAAGGTCTTTCAACTAAAGAAAAAACAAATGCTTTTAAAACAGTGTAAAACCTTCATTATAGTAAACATAAGTTTGTTATCAATTAACATTAAAATAAAATCTACAAAACCAAATGATGCAATTATATTTCTCTAACACAAAAAGAAATTGCTTCATTTTTTTACATTCCAATGAATCAAAAGACATTTGAGAATATAAGGTTTCAGACTGCATGATTCTCTTTTAACATGTTAAATATGACTACATAAAGGAAAAAAAGCAGAGAATTGAAAAATAATTAGTGTATGCATGCAGCAGTTCTACTGATAAGGTAATAAGTCACATTCGCATAAATATAAGCCATAAACAATATGGCAAAGAATGTCTTCATCTACTCATTACAAGTTTTAATGTAAAACAGTGTTCTTTAAATGCTTTTGACAGCTTAAAGTTGTAATTGAGCTAAATATAATCCTGTGCCTGAAGATTAAAATATATTTGAAGTGTTTACATGAAAGATAACAAGTGCTTTAATTCTTTTGTCTGAAATCTGTGATGGTATTTCCTGAAACACTATACACCACTTACTCAGGTCTAATACATTAGTGATATTATGCATACTTTAAACAGAAAATTTCCTCAACAACCCCCCACCAACAGAAACTGAAACAGCTACATATTGGGCCCCATTTATACTAAAATAATAACAATAAAAAAGAAGTTATGTACTCACCATAATGTTCCATCTCTGTTATCCCTTTTCATTCTTCCTCAGCTCTTGGGTTCAGATACGATCCTCGGATCCGACTCAGCTGCTTCTACTAGTTCGTGGCTCACTGAAAGCTCTCAAGCTCCTCCCCTTCACATAATGCCCTAGTCCCTAACATATTTCAGATCTTGTTTTATATCTACAGACCATTGCAAAGGAATAACAAAAGTAAAATAATCAGTTAAAACTGACACTCAAAGAAAGGAACACGGTTCCTTTAGCACCTTCAATCCTTCCAAAAGAATGGAGGAGGTTGGTGGGAGGGTAGTTGCGGAAGAATGAAAATGGACAACACAGATATAACGTTATGGTAAGTACATAACTTTTTTATCTGATGTTGTCAATGTTCAGTCATTCTTCAGTTCTTGGAATAGAGTCCCCAGCTACCTAAACCCTGGGAGGACTCTGAGGAAGGATATTCCTGAATACTGCTGAGTTAATTGCTGCTCTTCCCCTAGAGACCAGATCTGACTTGTAATGAGCAATAAAAGTATGAAGACTGACCCAAGTTGTGGCTGCACAAATATCATCTAGAGAAGCTCTGGACAAAAAAGGTGAAGAAGCAGCCATAGTTTTCATGGAATGTGCTCTTGGTGGTTTGGGTAAGGATATGCCCAATTTATTATAAACAAAGGTGATACAGTCAGTCAACCATTTAGCTAATGTTACTTTAGATGACTTGCCCAACTTTTAAATCTGAAAAGGATACAAACAGTTGTTCTGGTTTTCTAAAATCTTTTGTTGATTAAAAGTAAAAACGTAATTGTCTGTGAATGTCCAATAGATGTAAGATATTTTCTCCTTTATTTGAAAAATTTGGAAAGAAGACTGATAAGTTGATAGTTTAATTCATATTAGATTCTGACACCACTTTAGGAAGAAAGGAAGGGTTGGTTCTTAAGGATACTCTGTCTATGTAAAATCAAGTAAGGGGATTTAGATGACAAGTCCTACAATTCAGGAAACCCTTCTGGCAGAAATAATTGCTACTACAAATATAGTTTTCCAAGTTAAATATTTTAGTTCTGTCTTAGTTGAAGGTTCAAATGGAGACTGGATTAGAGCTTCCATTTAAATCCCAAGAGGGAGTAGGATCTTTAATAGCAGGTCTAAGCGGACGTGTTCCTCTTAAAAAAGCTCTACAAAGTTTGGAAGATGTTACGGCTGAATTATCTATTCCAGCATGAAAAGTGGAAATGGCAGCTAATTGCACTTTAATGGTAGAAGAGCTAGCTCCTTCATTAAAGACTGATTGCAGAAATTCCAGAACTTTATATATAGGAGCATAAAAGGGATCCAATCGATTCTGTTGTGCCCAAAATACAAATCTATTGCATTTACTTTTGTAAAGCTTGCTGGTAGAAGTGTTGTGACTTGATAAAAGAATATGATGGGCAGGGGAGGAGATCCTGGTTTGTCTAGCAATCAACAGAAGTGGAGAAACCATGCAGCTAATTTTCGGCCTGGAATGTCTGGATGAATTGAGTCAGTCAGGTGAGACAGAAGGTCAGGAGTTGGGAACCAGGATCAAAGGGGGACGAAGAAGATGAGGCTAAAAAAAGGGAAACCAAATCTGATAAGGCCAATAAGGGGCAATGAGGATTACTGTGCTCTTCATTCGAGATGCTTTAAGAAATTCGGGAATGAGGGATATCAGGGGATAGGCATACAGGAGACTGGTGGGTCAATCTTGAAGTAGAACATCTCTCGGGGACTCTCCCAGTGGGAGGATGAGGGCAAAGAACCTGCTGCACTTGTTGTTGAGAGGGGATCCAAAAAAGTCACAGCACAGTTGTTCCTATGGGTGGAAGATCCTCTTTGCCACCTTCATGTTGAGAGACCACTCGTGCGGCATTAGAATAGCCTTGCTTAACTTGTCTGCAATCACACTGGACTTCCCCAGAATGCACAGTTTTATCAGAATTCGATTGCCCATTGCCACACTCTTAAAGCTTCTCGACACAGGGGGTAAGATTTGTTTACCCATTGTTTGCTGATGTACCACACCACTGACATATTGTCTGTTTGGTTTGCAATAGTCTCAGTGGGGAGAGAGTCTTGGAAAGCCTGCAATGCTTAGAGGATGTCTCTCATTTCCAGGACACTGATATGCATGTTGGCCTATTCAGGGGACCATGTACCTTGGACTGTCCTTACCAGGAAGTGTCCCCCCCCCCACCTGATCTGGGAGGCTCCCATGGTCATCATGGCCTTGGTTTGAGGAAGAACAAAGGGATGACTCTCTTGCACTTAACTTGATTGTATCCACCATAGAAGATATTTTTGCAAGCTTGAGAAATCTTTGACTGGACAGAAGGTGGCAAACAATGGACTAATGAGTAGCTAATGTCCAATGAAGTATTCTCATATGTTACCTTGACAATAGTTCTAGGATGATTGCTGCTGACATGGACCTTAAAGCTTGAAGGATTAATCGAACTGATAGAGAAGAGTTTCAGATGATTTTCCTGACCTGGACCTGAACAGTCTGAACTATTGCCAATGGAAGAGATACTGTGTGCGTGATCATGTTCAAAGAAGCACAGATTAATTCTAATGTCTGAGATGGTTCCCAATGAGATTTTTTGCAACTAATCAAAATTCCCAGATGGGAGCAAATTTGGAGTATTTAATCTTGGGCTTGTATCAGTTAATGTCTGGTAGGTGTGTTGATTAGCCAGTTGTCTAAGTACAGAAACACTTGTAATCCTTGCAGCCTCAAGTCAGCTGTCACTACTGCCATACACTTGGTAAACACTCTAGGGGCTGTTGTGAGACCAAAGGGCAGAGCTCTGAATTGGTAATGAACTGGCTCCAAACCAGAAGCATTGATATCTCCTAGAGCATCTGTTCATTCTGGTAAAATAGTATGCATCCTGAAGATTTATTGAGCTCATCCAATCATCCTGATGCAGAAAAGGCAGAATGGACTGAACTGTGACCAACCGGAACTGTGTACTGAAGTGAGAGCTTTAGAATTTTGAGATCCAAATCTTATCTCCAGTCACGTGTTTTCTTTGGCACTAAAAAGACTCGAGTAAGTTCCACACTCTCTTTGGTCTGGGGGGACCTCTTGGATGACTCTTTTTTTTTTCTAGCAGCTTGTGTACTTCAAGTGCTGCTGCCTCCTTCTGACTGGGTGGAACATCAGGGATTTTCTTTGAAACCAGAGGAAGTGGATGGGAAAATGGCATGATATAACCTCTGGAATCCTCTGCACCCATGAAACTTTTGTAATTTTTAACCAGGCTCTTTGGTGCAGGGATAAACAACCTCCGACCACCTCCACAGATGGACAGTCATGCCTTCTTTCAGGAGTACTGGATCTGTCAGAGAAAGAATCTCTTGATCCTTGGTTCTGCAGACCCCCTCTGCCACGTGGGTGGCACCTTCCATTAGAAGTCCCTGGTCTGCCTCTGGGAAAAGTATCTCCACTTAGATCTTGGAAGGGACCCTGGGGTTTCTTGATCCACATTTTCCAACCTCCTCAGTGATTTCTAGAAAGGGTTCATTGAGGGGTTGAAGAATGTATGCCCACAGCAGATGGAGTTTTACCTTCCTGCTCATACCTGGAGAGCATGTCTTTCACTTTGGGGCCAAACAGGGAACTTCTGTCAAAAGGAGCACTGACAAAGCATGTTCTGAAGGGTTCTTCAAAGTCAAATAAGTGCATCCAGGTGTGCCTCCTGATGGAAATTACTGAACCCACTGACCATGAGGTACATTTTGATACATGAGACACAAGCCTCATGGACAAATTGGAAGTGGACAGAAGGGTAGCCAACTGCGAGGTAACCGTACACTCTGCCTCAGAGGATATATGGTACCAGAGAGGGATTTGGTAAGTTCTTTATTCAAATCTCTCTAGAGTCTTGTGAAGGTTTCCAGATAGTTCAACAATCAAATGGCAAATGTTGCTGAAGTATAAACATGCTTCTCAAATCTGTCCAACGCCCTAGACTCCCTGTTAGGAGGATGGACAAAGGAATTCTGTTCTGCTAGTTCCTTCCCGGTGGCTGACGCTATGACTGTGGCATCAACCAGTACTCCTTTGCTCCAATGGATCCTGTCCTTAGGTGGTGTCAGGATTTTATCTGGTCTCTTGGATATTAGATCAACAGAATCAGGCTCCTTCCATGCCCACTGAGAGACCAAATCAATGAGCTCATCAGTAGGTGGAGTCAACCAGGATGTAGCTGGACTAGCACCAAAAGCCTTTAGGAAAACTGACTAGTCTTAGGAAAGGTTGTGGGAAGACCAAAGGAAAACTGACTACTCTTAGGAAAGGTTGTGGGAAGACCAACCACCCATTTGCTTTAGGAGCTCCAGAATATCTCCAAATTGGATGTTGTCAGGTAGTGATCTTGTGAACCTTTCCCCTTCATCAAAGTTGGTATCTACAGTGACTGACTCTGGAGGAGAGTCTAAATGTCTCCTTTTGCACTTTTTCTTCCTGGGAACTTCTTCAGTTGAATGTTCTGGAGAAGTGTTGGAAGAAATCAGTATACCCTGATGGGTATCCTGGTGGCTAACTTGGGTTGACTGTCCCTGTGGTAAAGATGTCTGAGGCTCAAGACACAGAGACAAATGGGCTAGGGAGGTCAGAGCTGAGGAAGGTGGAGAAGTTCAAGCTCTAAGGATACAGAAAGCTCTCTCCACTACCTTGAATGATGAATGCCTACGAAAGAAGGAAACAGACACCTCCAAAAAGAACATGCTTAAGCTCCCTCCTCACTGACGTCAGAGCACTTGAAGAGGGAGTCAGAGCCAAGCTGTCTATCAATGAGACTCCAAGGAGAACAGATTATTCCAACAGCTTCAAAGTTGACTCTAACACGCCAGAACTGGCACTGATGCTATGGCTACGAGCGTCAATGGTCCACTCAGAGATGCCACCTGAGTCGAAGATACCAGTATCTTTGTATCCAATGTGAACCACTCCAGAACCTTTGAATCAAACAACTCTGATACCAGAGGACAGATCGGAGAAAGAGTAAGCAAGGGGAGGTTGTACTAACTAGGGTCTCTGGACCTGATGAGGTCAGAGCCAGGAGAACCTCCATTTGTATCTGCGTCGAGAGGAACGTCATCATTCTGTCCATGTCTGCTTCATAGGTTCATAGGTTCATACTAGGCTATCTGCCCTAGGGCATTTATAAGCCTAGCCAGAGTGTGTTTGGCTTTCACCACCCATTTTAGATTAATTTTGCTATGCCCTTTTTCGAGGTTAGTATACTGTGCCTCTGTCTAACAGTGACACAGAAGTGATACCCGAGGTAAACCTACAATCTCCCATCCACTCATCAAGATTCCTCCTGAAGAGAGTCAATGAGGGACTCTGCCTAACCTGGACTGGGATTTTATTCCAGAGTGAAGGGAGCCTCTGGGTTATGAATCTGTCCCTCCAGCATGTCTTATTTATTTCAGTGCTGAGGTTCAAGTCTCTCGAGCGAGTAGCTCGATGGGATTTGGATTTTCTGAGGTGCAGCATGTCCATTAATTCCGGGTTGGACATGGCTTTATACATCAGTTACAGATTGCCTCTGAGCAGGCGGTATGCCACTGAGTAGAGCTGGAGTTTCTTTAACCGGGCAGCATATGGCATCTGTTTGAGCCGTTTGATCCTCTTGGTGAGGTACTTTTGGGGTCTTTCCAGTTGCTGCAGGTGTTTGGTAAGGTACATCCCAAAAGGGGCATTGTACTTAATTATGGGCCTGATGAGGGATGAGTAAAGAGGCACGATGACCTCCCCTGATCTAGATGTGAATCCCTTCATGATTAGGTGGGCTATATAAAATGTTTTTCTAACCACTTTGGCCACGTGGTTGTCAAATGAGAGATTGCTATCAACTTGGGTCCCCAGGTCCCTAATTACTTCTTCTGTACTTAATGGATTACCACCTATGTGGTAATTTGTGGGCACTTTGTTTTTGCCAAAGGGGATGACTATGCACTTTTTGGTGTTTAGCTTGAGGCCATGGCTCTGGCACCAGTTGTCTGTTTCTATGAGGCCCTTTTGTAGGATGCTTGTGTCGGCTGGAGAGTCGATTATGGTGCCCAGTTTGCAGTCATCTGCGAACTTGGTCAGCCACAGTCCTTCCGTGTTGGCTTGTACCTCTGAGAAATATATACCGAACAAGAGAGGTCCCAGGACTGAGCCTTGTGGGATGCCACTTGTAACTGGTTTGGAGTCTGACATGGCTCCAGCAATTCTAACCATGTGGGTTCTGTCCTTGAGCCAGTTTGCAACCTATCTAGTGACATAGGGGTTTATATTTAAGCTGGTGAGCTTATCTATAATGCCCGAGTGGGGTATTGTATCGAAGGCTTTTGAGAGGTCCAGGTAGGCTGTGTGGACCACCTTCCCCTCATCAATGGCCTTGGTGACTGTTTCAAAGAAATCGACCAGGTTTAAGAGGCAGGATCTGCCCTTAACAAAGCCGAACTGGGTAGGATCCAGTGTCTGTAGGTCCCCAATATCTTTATTTATGAGGTCCATGATGATCCTTTCCATAGCTTTGCAGACCAAGCTAGTCAGGCTTATAGGGCGATAGTTTCCAGGATCCGTTGAGGCACTACCTTTGTGGAGAGGGACCACTGTTGCTATACGCCACTCTTTGGGTACATATCCTGTAGTAAGGCTGAGATTGAACAGTAGTTTTATGTTTGGGTTTAACTCTTCTTGGAGTTCATGTAGGACGCAGCCCGGGACACCGTCTGGTCCCATTGATGCTGTGTTTTTTGCTTTGGAGAGGGCGGCTCTTACCTGAGCATCTGAGCGGTCAGGGGGCAGCACTCTGCTGGGATAGATATTTGCCCTTTTGGTGGGAGGGGGAGTTTGCGCTGAACCTGTCAGCTAGGATGTTGGCAATGTCTGTGGGTTTGATGTATTTTTTGTCATTTTGGACTAATTCTGAGCATATCTGGGAATTCCCATCCAGGTTCCTAACATAACTAAAGAAAGCCTTGTGATTATCCTTAGTGTCCTGTGCAATTTTTCTCTCGAAGCTGGTCTTAGACGATTTTATGAGTGCCCATAGTTTTTTGCTAATACTGATCAGAGATGCCTTCCCTTTTTGGGATTTTGCTCTATCATGTAGTAGCTTCCTCCTTTTATTGTATAGTTTGTTTATGGCTGGGGTCCACCAGACAGGATGTCTGCCTTTGGAGGATTGGGTCTTGGTTTTATTTGGGATTGCATGATCCATGCATTCCTGAAAGTGTTCATAGAATCCATTTATAAAGGATTCTGTGGTCTGGGCCATATTTTCCACAGGCTCAGGGGCTTTGAAGGATTCCTCCTCGGTTTTGAGGAGTGTGAAATTTGCTTTAGAGAAGTTTTTCACTGTGGTTTTCTGGGCAGGGGGTGGGGTCGGGATGTGAATATGCAGTGAGATTAGTTTATGGTCTGATCTTACCAGTGAGGGATACACTTCTGGTCTGGAGCACAGAGTCCCCATGTTGGTGATGATCAGGTCCAGTATGTTTTCCCCTCTTGTGGGAGTGGTAACAAGTTGTTCCATAGCATTTGAGTTTATAAATTCTAGGAACCTTTGGGCTAGGGTGTTGGAGCTAGAGTAATGCTTCCAGTCTATGTTTGGGTAGTTCAAGTCGCCCAATATAATGGTGTTTGGAGAGACCTTCATATTTTTCAGTGTTCTCAGGAAGGCCGAGTGGGGTTCCTGGGTTTGGGAGGATGGTCTGTAGCAGGCTATAAACTGGAAGGCAGTTTTACCCACTGTTAGTTGCACATGGATAGTCTCTGATGCTTCTTGCTGTGCCACTAACCTGGAGGTGTGGGTATCTGATAAATATTGATACTCCCCCCCCTTTTGTGGTTCGGTCCAAGTTTTGGGGCCGAAAAGCATGGTATGAGGTATAACCTGGTAGTGCTGGGGTGCTCTCGGGAGCCTTGAACCAGGTTTCTGTTACTGCACAGATATCGATGTTCTCCATGCTAAGGAGAGTTTCGAGTACGTGCATCTTGAGGTTTAGACTTCTGGCGTTGAGTAGCATTACTCTTAGTTTCTTATCCCTTGTGATACCTATGGAGGTGGGTTTGTCTTTTGAGCCTTGCCTAAAAAAGGCACTATGGGGGAAGCAAGAGCCTTTGCCAACATCCGAAAGCCCAGGGGCGACAGGTGCAAGCCGTCCCTAGTGAAGCATCGTGGCTTGTCGAGCATGTCATCCCAGGCAGACAGGCATTGGATCCCCTTTGAATGACACCAATACTTAAGCCAATTGTTGAAATTGATCATCTTGTCTTCATATTGTGGCATCATTCTTGGTGAGGGTAAGATGGTACTCAAGGTCAGGGTCATACCGGCCTGGGCTACATGCTGAGAGAGCTCCTCTATGTCTCTTTACATGTAGTCCAGGGAGGTACGTCTCAGGTCATTCACACCAGCATGGACAATGACCGAGTCATATTTGTACTTGCCTTGGAGTGACCCGAGTGCTTGTGTTATGTGGCTGATCCTAGCGCCAGACAGGCAGCTCACCGTGACCTTCTCCTTGTTCAGCCTGGTGAGCAGGACGTCAGTGTGCCTGACGATAGAGTCACCTATTACAAGTGTATCAGGTGTGTTGTTTAGCCTTAAGGGCTGTGACTGTTCGGCACACTGGCTTTGTGAGCTATGTGTTGCACGTGTTTTGTTTTGGGGTAGCAGTTGCTTGGGTGTCTGCTTTGGAGGTCTCTGCCGCTTAGGCAGATTTTTATTTAGAGCCTCCGGGTATGTTTTTGTGTGTTTATGTGTTTGGTTTGCTGTCGTGGTAGGTCTATGTGAGACTGGAATTGTAGTGAGTGTGGTTTCCTTCTCCTCCTGACTGGTTACGCCAGTACTGAGTTGAGAGAGCTTAGTCTCCAGTTTGGCTATATGGTTGTATCTCTCATGTGTTGGAATTTGTTGGGAGGAGGAGAGGGTTGTCTGTGTACATGAGGCAGTTGTAACATTGCCTCAAGATTCTCAGATTCACCAGCAGGACCGGAGAGGAGATTCACAACTGACCTTTGGACATGCTAGAATAGTATTGGGAATTCCTTTATAATTGAAAAAAGGGCCAATGGGGAACAAGGTACTCAAGGGGAGTTTGTGAGGGTGTAGTGCTTTTAATTTTTTAGTGCTGACTTATATAATTGCTTTAGTGAGCAAGTGCTCAGTCAAACTTTTTGAAGAGCAAGTCAAAGATGCAGTGGAGAAGGAGGGCCTTGAATGGTGATGTCTTGGAAAATGCTCCAAGAATGGGGGTGGCAGCCTAGAGGTGATAAGATCTGGACCCAAGAGTTGTGATTGAGGTGACTTTTCTTTCTGAATCTACGCATACAAAGATTTAGATATTTTTGCTGGAAGATCAAAACTTAGAGCCAATGAGGCTGTAGGCTCCAGGGAGCATTTTCTGGAATCTATCTTTTCTGACTTCTTAGGGGTATGAGCCAAAGAAAATGCTGGTGAATCAGAAGATTTACAGGGCTGCAAGCCCCTGAATATTAACTTGTTTTTACGGTCTATGATGGCCCTAGGGTTAAAACCCTTACAAATGTCATAGTTTGCATCTAAGTGTGATTGTGCTAAGCAACAGATGCATTCTGAATGCACATCTAACAGGGGAACTTTGTGACCACAGGCTGAACATTTTTTCAAACCTGCAGGCTTCTCTGACATTATAACTAGAAGTATTGCTAAACGCCAAGAAAGGATAAAGAAAAAAGATAAATATTTTTATATATGATACCTGATTAAAAGTATACAGTACCCAATTAAAAGTGTACCAACTTTAGTAAGAAAAATACCCAAAGGTACTGAAAGAACTACCAGAAATGGAAGATCAAATAGAATTACACAAGTACTTGAAAGGGAAAAAGGGAGGAAAAGCTATTAGTAATAAAAAAATATAAAAAAAATTATAAGATATCAAATATAAAATAAGGAAAGTTATTAAACTCACTGTAACCCAAAATATTAAAGGACTTGAGAGCTACAACAGTGACCACATCTGAACACTAAGGCAGTAAATGAGATCTGAGGTATATTAGGAACTAGGGAATTATGGGAAAGGGAGTAGCTTGAAAGCTTTCAGTGATCCATGAGCAGTAGAGACTGAGTCGATTCAAAGATCAGATCCGAACCCAAGAGTTGAGGAACAAATGAAAATTGACAACATCAGATCAACAGTTGTGTAATAACTCACCTTAACAGCTGAACAAATAAAAGGATCATCCTAGGATTCATTATGTATACAGGATAATTGCTAGAACAAAATGTTAGCCTTTAACCAGATTCCGTAGCATTCAGGCATCCTTTAGCATACAACACTGCAGTCTAAAACCATGGCCATTAGAGGCAGCCCTGTTATAAAAGAATAATCCACGTACTTAACTACTGAACTTTTTTGTTGCCCTGTAAAAGTAAGCTAGAAGACTGCACCGTTAACTATCCCTATGGCAGGGTAAAAGGCAAACCAGGAAAAACAGAATTCAGACTTAGATAAGCACATAAAGAATGCAAAACATTTTAATTTGGAAGTATGGTAACTAAATTAACAGATAATATTCAACTTCTTCCTATATAAAAATCTAACTAGACACAAAGTATGATTTATTCTCGTTATTAATAAAAAGACAGGTAGACTAAAAGGTTTTATAATAGGTACTGCAGTTACTAGTTTCAGTGTGTACCTAGTACCAGATAGCAGAACAGAGGGGAGCCTGTCCTGCAGCAATGATTCTATTATTCCAGTATCTGCCGTTATGGTAAGTCACTATTTGTGCCCCAAATTAAAAGAAAATCAACTTAAAGTCCAAATGCAGAAGGGACGATACAAAAATATGCTGAATCACCTTAAAACAGGTGTTTTTGCTAGATGGGGCTATATCCCTCCAACCTCCACTTACTTAAATATAAGCACACTAGGATTGCACAAACACTGGGGAATACAGCGAGCATGAAAACATGTTCCCAAATACCTTTCTCTTTCCCTTCACAGCTCCAATAATTGCTGGCAACATGTTGAAAGATTCTCTGAAGTCTACTCGGGGTATAAAAATACTATGCAAACTCTTCCATGTAAAAATCTAAAAACTTCTGGATTTTGTTGCATACCTGGGAGCCACATAAATATCCTCTCATTGTTCCTTTGTATATTGCCTTTCCATTCTCATATCCCAGTCTTTTCTAACCAATTAAGAATGATTCTAATAGTTTCATGCATTACTTTATATGACCTGCCAATTATTCCTTTTTAACCTCAGTTTCTGTTCCAGACTCAACTATAAAGTAAGCCAGAGACGTTCTTTCATTTAACCACTTCCCCATCCCTTTCACTTGTCCTACTATGTTAGCAATCCTTGGTAGGGAAGGCAGGCTCCATCCCCCAGTCCAAACTTCTGCTTCACCTTATCCTATTCTATGACTATTTCCCACCTATTATTTGCTCCCAATACCTTGGTATCTTTGCTGATTTTATCCAGCTCCCTCTTGCCTATTTTCTAAGCACCTACTTGCAGTCATCAGTATCAGTAAAATCTCTTTTCTCGATTCCACTTTTGGCTTAGTTTTCAAAACATTTTCTATTAATTTGTACATATAATAATAATATTTTGGATGGCTGTTATTGTTCTCATTAAGGGCCTGCAACTAAAAGCATACTCTCCTTATTTTGTGATCCCCCCTCCCCCATTTCAACATAAATGCCTTTATGATATGAAGTTTTCTGCTTCTGTTATGTATATGAACCTTAACTGCATAGCTCTAAAGTATCCCTTTAGATCTGATAATTCTAAACCACCTTGTTCTGTAAGGAGAAACAACTTACCCACACTAAACTATAAACTCAGCTTGACCTCAAGGACTGAACGCAATAATACAATATTGTTTAATTTCGTCAGAAACTTGAAAAGGAAAGACCATAACTGCAACATGATTTCAACAAATAATAAAGTAATCACTCAGCTGCTGTAAACAGTAACAGTTCTTGCAGAAAAAAAGGAATTGTGTAGACTTCAGAGCAAGCAAAGGCAAATTTTAAAATACTATTCATAGGATTATAGGAGGTTATTAGGCTAATGGCCCGAAGGCCCTTACAAGCCTAGCCAAGTTCAACCTGTGTTCCCAAGAGTGTCTGGTTCAAGCAGACATTAAAATCAGCACCTATTGCCCGTGTCCAAAAGGGACACAGGTGGAACCCCCAGGGTGAATTTCTGGTTACCCATCCAATCGTCCAAATTACGCTTAAATAGGGCCAGTGAGGGGCCTTGTTTAACATGAATAGGAATCTTGTTCCAAAAGTGGGGGAACTTCTGTGAGACAAATCTGTCTCTCCAGCAAGTTCTATTGATGTCACATACCAGGTTAAGTTCCTCTGAGCGAGTGAACCGTGTGCCATTTGATTTGCAAATCTGCAGCACTTCCATTAAAGCTGGGTCAGAGATTGCTCTATATGCAAGGCACAGGTCATCTCTGAGCAGTCTGTACGACACAGAGTAAACTGACAATGATTTCAGTCTGTCTGCATAAGACAGCGCTTGAAGACCCTCAATTTTCTTTGTAAGGAACCTTTGTGGTTCCACTGTACTCTATTACTGGGCTGATGGGGAAGAGTACATTAGCGTTATAACCTCTTTTTTTTCTGAAGGCAATGCACTTACTTATGAGATGAGCAATATAAAATACCCTTCTTACCACTGTGGTGATTGAAGTTAAGGTTGTTGTCAGCCTGTGTGCCCAGATCTCTCAACACTGACTGTGTGCTTAGGGTACTGCTATTGATGTGGTAGCTTGCAGGAACATTACCCTTGCCGAAGGGGATGATAATGCATTTTTTGCATTAAGTTTAAGACCATGACTTTGGCACCAGCCATTAATCTGCGTAAGACCTTCTTGCAGGATATTGACATTACTAGGGGTTTCAATGATCGCTTCCAGTTTGCAGTCATCAGCAGACTTTGTCAGCCACAGTCCTTTAGTTTTAGCCTATACTTCAGATAAGTAGATTATAAACAGTAGGAGTCCCAGAACTGATCCCTGTGGAACAACACTGGTTACAGGTCTGCTGGAGCAGGTGGAGTCTCCTATTTTGACTCTACAAGTTCTATCAGTGAGCCAGTTTTCAACCCACATGACAATATATGGGTTAATGGTTTATGGTTTATGGTTTAACTTTGAAAGGTTGAAAATCAACCTACCGAACGATCCTTTATCCCTCGGATCCGCACCGAAGTTCGAAAATCAGCAAATCGAAAACCAGATTCGCTGATTTTTGAACTACAATTTTAAATATAGAGCGTAATGCCCCCCTGCACCCCCATGTGGGGGGATGTGCCCCCCACACCTCCTACTTTATTATTCGAACTCTGAGGTCGCACTACAGTGGGGAAAGGGTCCACTTCCCAATCCCCACTATAGTGCACTCCGCACCCAAAATGCCGAATCTGCAATGAGCGAATGTCAATGTGCATTCGCTCATTGCACATTCGATGTATTTTTATTCAGTCATCTGTAATCTTGAAAACTTACTTCCGATCAATGTACTTTCGACCATTGCAGTTTCAAGCATTCAAAGGTAAACCGGGTTAATACCCAGCTGGGTGAGTTTATCAATGACACCTCAGTGGGGGATTGTGTCAAAGGCCTTGGCTAAGTCTATGTAGGCCGTATTCGCAGATTTGCCCTCATCTAGGGCTTTGGTGCCTGTCTTAAAGAAGTCCACCAAGTTTAACAGGCATGATCTCCCCTTGACAAAGCCAAATTGGGTGGGGTCAAGCATTTGGAGATTTCCTATATCTTTAAGGTCCATGATGATTTGTTCCATGGCCTTGCAGATAAGGCTGGTCAGGCTAATGGATCTATAGTTCTTGGGGTCCATGGATGCACCCCCTTTGTGCAAAGAGATGATGGTAGCTGTTTTCCATTCTGCTGGGATGAAGTCAGTGCTTAGGCTGTGATTGCATAGTGTGCTCAATGATGATGCTAATTCCTGTTTTAAGCCATGTAAAACACAGTTTGAGATGTTGTCTGGTCCCATAGAGGCTGTGTTTTTGGCCTTGGAGAGGGCATTTAAGACCTGCTCCCCAGAGATACTAGGTGTGGGACAGGTATTAGGGATGCTTTGGGGTATATGTGGCAGTGACAGGGGAGTGGAGATTTCACTGAACCTGTCAGCCAGCAGGTTTACTATATCCTCAGGTTCTATATATGTAGTACCATTAACTATGAGTTCAGCACAAATATGGACCTTACCTTTGAGGTTACGGATGTAGCTAAAGAGCTCATTGTGGTTATCCTTAGTTATGGAAGCTAATTTGGATTCGTAGTTAGCTCTGGAGGACTTCACTAGTAGTCTTATTTGCTTTAAATTGAGGAGGGAGTGTTTCCAGTTTTGAGACCATTCCTTCCTACTCTTAAACAGCAATTTCTTTCTCCTATTGTATAGTCTATTAATGGCAGTTTTCCACTAGGCGTTTTTTTTTTCCTTGAAGATCTTGCTTTGGTTCTTTCAGGTACAGCAGAGTCAATACAATTGTACAGGTGCTTGTAGAAAGCATTGGTGTATAAGTCAACATAGCTGTCTGTTCCATCAGTTCGGGGAGGGGCTATGAAGCTATTTATGCCATCATGTAAGAGGTTGTAACTGGCCTTGGAGAAGGTTTTTAGTCTAGTTGTTGCTAAATGCGGTTTTGTGTTATAGTTACTTCTACAGAGACTGATTTGTGGTCAGATCTAACCAGGGATGGCCACACACTGGGGGTGGTGCAGCAGTAATAGATGCTTCAGCCTTTTGTGGGTATGTCAACCAACTAGTCCAGGGCACTGGAGTTAAAGTCCAGAAACCTTTGTGCAAGTGAGTTACAACACATACAATTTACCCAGTCTATGGACAGGTAATTAAAGTCACCCAAAACCAGGGTCTTTGGTTGTATCTTCATTGACCCAAGTACATTCAAGTAGGCTGAGTGGATGTCCTGATTCATGGAGGGGGGTCCTACAGCTGGTACTGACCTAAAGAAGGGTCTTACCTACAGTCAACTGCACCTGAATTAGTTCAGGGAATCATGCTGTTTAACCAGTTTAGAGGTGTTATTTATCTTTAATGAATATTGATACACCACCTCCTTTAGTTCTCACGCCTTCAGTTTGTGGTTTGAACATGTGAAAGGAAATGTAACCTGGTATAGCTGGAGTGCTCTCCCTAGCCTTAAACCAGGTCTCATTGATTGCACAAATGTCAGTACCTTCCAGGGTGAGGACTGCTTCCAGTGAGTGAAGTTTCTGGTTTAGACTCCTAGCATTTAGCAGCATAACCTTGAGGTTGTTTTTAGATGGTATTTTTACATTGTGAATTTTGTTCTTGTAACATTGCCTAAAAAAGGCATTATGGGGATGGCAAGAGACTTGGCTAATAACCAAAATCCCAGGGGGTGACAGATGAAGACCACCTCTGGCTAGTATCAAGGTCAGTCGACTATGGTATCCCAGGCTGACAGGTACTGAATCCCCTTTGAATGACACCAGAAACTAAGCCAATTGTTGAAGACAGTCATTTTTGTTTACATTGAGGTATCAACCTAGGTGAAGGTAAAATGCTGCTTAAGGCTAGGGACATACCTGCCTGAGACACAAAATCAGAGAGCTTAGTCATGTCTCTCTTCATACAGACCAGTGAGGTATGTCTCAAGTTGTTCACACCAACATGGACTATGATGGAGTCATACCAGTGCCTGTTGTGGAGAGACCCTAGTGCGTGTGTGATATGGTGGATCCTGGCACCTGACCTTTTCCTTATCCAACCTGGTGAGAGGAAAGATTAGCTGTATAAACTCTTATCATAACCAGAGATTTCCCTCTCTTCCATGTTGCAGTATTCTCACATGTGGGATCCTCCGCCTCGGGTGACCCGAACATCCGGCTCTTATACAAAAGCTTAGCCTGGCTGCTGTAAGTTGAATGGGACGTCACACCCTGGACCATAAAGTGTGGGCCATAAATGTAAGATTGCATGCACAGACCTCAGAACTGAATGCCCAGTCAGACAACAGTCTAAGGGCAGCTGATAAGATGCCATCCAGAAAGGGAAAAGGTCCTATAGGGGGTAGGAGGAGGAAAAGGAATACTGCAACATGGAAGAGAAGGACATCTATGGTTATAGTAAGATTTTACACAACTATTCTATGTCCTTCTATTCTCATGTTGCAGTATTCTCACATGTGAGAGAGTACCAAAGCTCAGCCAGATAGATGGGTGGAGGAAGAGGTAGGAGTCTCCAAGAAACCATGGAGGACGGCTTTAGCAAATCCTTCCCTAGCTTTGGCAATATTATCTAATTTATAATGTCTAGTGAAAGTATGGACAGAGGACCATGTAGCTGTCTCTAAAATGGTGGCTGTATCAAGGCCTTTCAGGAAGGTCCCTGAGGAGGCCACAGCCCTGGTAGAGTGGGCTCCCACAGTGAGGGGTAACTCTTTTCCATGGAATGAGTAGCAGAAAGATATAGTTTTAGAGATCTGGGAGGATATGGTTTGTCTGGATACTGCTTTCCTCAGGGCCCTAGGGTGAAAGGATACAAAGAGCTGGTTGGACTTTTTGATGTCCTTAGTCTTATCCACATAGAACCTCAGTTGCCCGTGAACATCTATGAAATGGAACACTCTCTCACTGTCATTCTGTGGCAAAGGAAAGAAGGTGGGTAAATCGATAGATTGGTTAAGTGACAGTTCATTGACCACTCTGGGCATGAAGGAAGGGTTAGTGCGAAGAGAGGCCCTATCCTTATGAAAAATGAGGTAAGGTGGAGAAGTCATGAGTGCGTGTAGCTCTGAGACCATTCTGACTGAAGTAAGCGCTACAAGCAAAACAGTTTTCCAGATGCACATCTTTTATGTGGCAGAAGCTGCTGGTTCAAACGGGCTAGTAGTAAGTTTCTCCAGAACAAAATTCAAGTTCCAAGGAGTAGGAATGGGTTTCTTTGGTAGCCTGGCATGTAGGACCCCCTTGAGAAAGAGTTTCACCTCCAATCTGGACAATAGGGGTTGATTGAGAGGTAAACATGCTGAAATAGCAGACAGATGTACTTTTCCTGAAGAATATGAAAGATCAGACTTTAGGAGCTCACACACATAGGCCAAAACTAGAGGTATATCTGCCTGAAAGGGGTCCAGTTGCCTTTGAAGACACCAGGTGGAGAACTTTTTCCATTTTGATAAATAGGAACTCCTAGTAGTAGGTTTCCTGGCCTCCTGCAGGACAGATAGCACATCCTATGAGTAAAGGTGTCTGAAAGCAATCAGAAATTTATCATCCACAGGGAGAGACTGAGGGTTTGTAGGTGTGAGTGGATTAGAGATCCCTTCTGTTGTGTGATGAGGTCCACCTTGCGAGGCAACTTTTGGTGATTGCCCTTGGCTAATGATAAAAGAAGGGGGAACCAGTGCTGCCTTGGCCAATAGTGGGTCACCAGCATGATTTTTCGGTTGTCCCTCTGAATTTTCAGCAGGACCTTCTGTATTAGAGGGAAGGGGGGAACGCATACAGGAATATCTCCTTCCAGAAAATTGAGAAGGCATCTACTCTCCGGGCTTGTGGTGAGTGGTACCTTGAGCAGAATAGCTGTAATTGTCTGTTCTGAGTGAAGGCAAACAGATCTGAGGTATGCCCCACTGGTGGACTATATCTAGGAAGACATCTCTGTGCAATATCCATTTGTGATTTAGGGACATTGACCTGTTGACGGCATCTGCCTGGTCATTGTCCTGTGATGGGATGTACACTGCTTGAAGCATTACCTTGGATTGAGTGGCCAGCTCCCATGCTTGCATGGCCATTCTGCAGAGTAAGTAGGAACTGGTCCCACCCTGTCTGTTGATGTAACTCAGCACTGTGGTGTTGTCCATGAAGAGATTTCTTACCTTGAGTGGAAAGTTGGTGGTCCGGATGTCGGTCTTCTAGGTTTATCAGTCCTTTCATCTCGGCGATGTGAGAGTCGGGTAAGTGAAATGTCGGTCTACTAAAGTAGACCCATATATATATATATATATATATATATATATATATATATATATATATATATATATATATATATATACATACACACACACACACACACACACACACACACACACACACACACACAACATATATATTTATGTGTTCAGGTTTTACAGATCTATAATAAGTCACCATTGTTCGCTTTCTTTGGGACCAGTAAAACCTCTGATTAAAACATTGTTTCTTCTTCTGCTTCTAGAATTGGTCCTACTGCCTCAGTATCTAGAATATTTTTTTTAAACATGTACTTTATTACTTTGCAAAAGTATTTCAACATTTCACAGTTGTCTCATAAACATATTAATTATGCCTATATACCTGACTTCCTAAAATGATAACTTAATTCCATAAATTGTATGAGGACAATGCTCATAGGTCACTCTCTTTCTTAGTGTACTTAAGAGATAAGTAAGAAAAAAATAGAACAAAAGAGCTAAAATGCAGCAATGCTAACCAAAAAAAAACTACCATCAGGTTTAAGCTGAAATGGAATAGAAAAAAGGGTCTGATATTGTTTCATGGCTTTGCCATTTATACTTGCTTATATACTAAGGGACGCCATATAAAGGCATGGCAAAGAAAGCATTTATATTGTTAATGTCACTCTTTACTCCCTGTATGGGATTTACCACTCCAAATGCTTTCACACAGGGGGGCTACTTTTTTCACAAACATATCCTTGACAGACATTACGTTAAATGAAGATCAAGCCTTAAAAACTGAATTTGACTCCCTTTGAGGAGCCCCGATCTTCCATCTCCCAATGATATTTGTGTTATAAAGCAAGATTATCAGTCCTATAAGTGCCCTATGTGCATTTGCAAGATTTATCAAGATATAAACTGAAAGCCATAGGTGGGTTTTACTCAATTTTATTTCCCCACACCAAATCCAATCATGTTGGCCCTGAACTCCAACTTTAAATTTTCTTAGTGATGTACATCTAAATGCATGGCTCAAATTGTGTAGAAATAATGTGTGTTGGTATTGCTAATCAAAAACTATATACATGCGAGAAACAGTTGCTTGCTTTAGAGGTTGAAGCCCATACAAGTTGTGTGACTGATACCCCTAGATCACTCTTCCAGGTCCATCTAAGTTTATCTGACTTTTCAGAATAAAGGGATGGTAGTCCCTTATACATTCTACTAATGATATGTTTTAAAAAAGGATTTGGGCCTACAGCTTCTGTCAAGAAGTTATCACTTTTGGCCTATTCTCTTCAACACTTTAGATATCTCAGGTGGCTAAAATTCAGACCAAGCTCTTCCCTAATTGTCAAACTTTGAGAGTGCAAGTGTCATCTAATCACTCCCAAAGTACTGTGGAGATATGTTTATCAAGCCACTTTCTGCATTTTTATCCAGCATACCACAAAAAGATGCATGTGCAGTTAGTAGAATTTCACTTTTCCAAGGGAGTAATTTATGCCTAATGAATACATTTTTGTCTGCATTAATAATATACCTAATCATTTTAGGCAAAATCTTTAGTAGCAGATTTCTTGTCAAACATTAGCTTGTATAAACCATTTAAATCTTAAATGTTATTTAAACAAAACATTTTCCATGTTGTGTGTTCTCTATTACTAGATTTCTTGTCAAGGATTAGCTTGTATAAACCCTTGAAATCTTGAGTGTTACTTAAAAAAAGTCATTTCCATGCTGCTTCATATTTAAATCTACTGAGATTGTAAACCATTTATAAGTAAAGGCTACATTATACATTTTGGGTCAGGGAAACAATAGCCCTAAAAATAATTTGGAATAATCTACTCCAAGATTGTCTGCGCCATTTTTGCATCCATAAGAAATCCTTCCATTTTTTGTAACTTATAAAATCCTTCCAAGGGGGCCCTCATCTTTACCACAAATATATTCTGATTAACACTGTTTCAACAAGAAGCAAAATAAATTGGAAAATACTCCCCCAAAACAAAAATCACTAATACCCAAATATACTAAAATCCTCATAGAGGAGACATTCACCTTAATAACCTTGGCCCCACCTATCACAACCAACATGAAAATACTGCCTGGAACAGATTTGTTATGATGAGTATTGTGATGTCCCTTCTATGGGCCAGTGATAAAGGATTCTGAATTCTCACCAGGGGCATTCACTTGGATCAAAATAGATACACACAGTATTTCCAGATGCAGCTCTCTGCATCAAGCACAATTTCCTTTAAGAGCACACATTCCTGTCTTGGGGCTGGGTTTCTTGTCTCTCTCACCAGGCCCCAAATAAGACTCCCACTGTCACAGCAGAGATTACCCACTCTACTATCCTTTGCTCAGATGATATGGTAGTTACATTGCCACTAGCCAGCTACTCCAAGGCTCTTACAAGGGTACTCAATTATGCTGAATGAAATTAATACTAACACCAATGGTAATGTTGACCAAACAGCAAGGTTTTCAGGAGCGGCCACAGTGTCAAAAAATAAATATAAGTACTTTCAAAGGTTAAAATATTCTCTAAAAAACCCAGCCACAATGAAACATTTGAAGATATTTAATAATAAATAAAAGAATGTGACCATATTAAATATCTACTTACAATAAACACCAGAGTTTCAATCACAGGAAATATTAAAAAAATAACACAGGTGGATAGATTCACACAGGTACAGAAAAAAACAGTACTTAACTAATCTCACTACATTTTCCTGACTGATCTAAAGAATTACTATTTCCTGGTTATTTACTAAAGCAAGGCAAGATGAAGTTGGTGAGTGATCCTTCTTTTGACAGGATTCAAATACAGACTGACCTGACACTTCTGTCTCATCTAGTATTAAAGCATAATTTCAGTGCTGGCTTACAGAATGACATCACACACATCTGGTCACCTGACTTCTGGTTCCCACACTACTCCCTTTACTAGAAACTGAACCAGAATCTAGCACATGTGTCATAATATACACACATACAGGTTTGCTAAGATGTGTTATAGCATCTGGTAGATATAAAACCATTTCAGAAACTTCCACCCTTCCATGGTAGCAATCAGTTTACCCTAAACAACAATAAAGTAGGATCCCTAGTCCTGGTTTTCACAGATATTACGTCTCTGGCTGCAATCAGAACTATAAGATACAATGTTTATGGCCTAAACTAGGTAATTTAATTTCAGACTATTTTTCAAAGTTAGCTGGACTGACATTAACCTCTTCTCATTCAGTATCCTCTGTTACAATATATTCATTTCAACAGTTACAATACAGTCTGGCATACAGGTGTATTTATTTTCTGAGAGGACCCAATGTTGGTACATTTTTAACACAAGCAGCATTACAAATCCATTTTCAATGCAAGCACCTGTACAAATCAGTTTGATATACAAATTACATATAATTCCTTACAAAACTCCAGCTAGCTATGCTGGCATGTATTACACATCCACTGCCCTACTTCTCCTGGCATAGCTGGCAATACCTCACATTGCTACAAGTATAACAAAAGGTAATAGCCTTAGACAAACCTTTGGGAATAGTTTGTTTTGAAAAAGGTTGTCCCTTCTTCTTACCTTCACAAGAAATGAACAATAGATCTTAAGATTTGAAAGATTTAGTTCTGTCAAGATAGTACATGAGCTGGGGTCTACTTTAGGACCTGGAAAGTTTAATAGCTCGAATGCATATGGATTGAACCATATGCATCGAACTATTACACAATCGAAGTAAAAAAAAAAACACACAAAAAAAATGTAAAATAGTGTGCGCCCCCCCCCCCACACACCCTGCTACTTAAATACACCAACTCCAAGATCTCACTACATTGAAGTAAATGGAAATCTCCACCTACGGAGATTTCCGTTTACATTTTTGATGTTTTGCGCTTTCGGTGTACTCGTGTCGAGACTATCGTATTCGATATTCTCGGACTTCAAGCACATAAAGTAGATCCCATGAGCTGCCTGTGAACATAAGTAAACTCTTATACCAATTTAGGCATAAAAGAACCATTAATTCTCAAACAAACTCTGACACTGTGGAAAATGAGATACGGTGGAATCACCATAAGAGCTTGCAACTCAGACTCCCTTCTTCCACAGGTCAGAGCACTCAGTAGAACTTTTCCATGTAAAAACTTCAAGTCAGCCAGATTAGCTGGTTCAAATGAAGCAAGATTTATTTTCTCTAACACAAAATTAAGATCACCAGGAAGAGTCACTGACATTCTTGACAGGCTTCTTATGCAAAACCCCTTTCAAAAACTTGACATAACACTGCACTGAAGGAGGAGGATTCATGGGCAAATATGCTGAAATGGCCAATAAATTAACCTTGATAGGGGTGGGTTTGGCATAATTGTTAAAGTCTTCACCTCATAGACACAAGGTACTGGGTTTGATTCTAAATGCAGGTTATTGGCTAGGCTTATCATAGCCATTCATGGCAGTTAGCCTAGCATTCACTTATGGACCTATGAATAATAAAGACCATAGGAAAGTAACTTACATAAATATTGTAAAACCAGAGAACAACTAGCAATGGACAAGTGCTGGTTATGTTATTGCACCTAACTAGAAAACCTTTTCCATTTGCTAATATGTGATTTTTTAGTACACGGCTTTATTGTCTCCATTAGTACCTGCTGCACATCCTCAGAAAACAGGTGCCTAAGACACTATCATCCAGGCAGTCAACTGAAGATGACTGGTGGCATGTATCAAACATCCCTGGTCTTGTGTAAGTAGATCCAGTAATTGCCTCTGGTCATTTCCAAAAAAAGGGAGAACTATGTTTGCGTGGGCCAGACAAGAGTTACCACAATGATCATAGGGGATTCCTTCTGCATCTTCAGAACTACCTTGGATATTAGTGTAAATGACGGAAAGGCATAGAGGAACATTCCTAGCCAAACAAACGGAAAGCCATCTGTCTTTCAGACCTTCTTGCATGGAGTCCTGGAAGAGAAATTTGCCAGTTGACTCTTTAGAGAACAGGCAAATAGGTCTACTGAGGAATTTCCCACAGAAGGATCAAATCTTGGAAGACCCCTTTATCTAGTTTCCATTCATGGTGGTCTGTCCTGGTCCTGCTCAATCTATCTGTTACACAATTTTGCCCTGACAGAATGCAAAATGTCTGTAGAGTGTGACTGCTCTGTGAAGCTATATTCCAAGCCAACATGGCTAGTCTATAAAGGGGGTATTACCTGGTTCTCCCTTTCTTGTTGATATACCACAAGAATGTGGTTCTGAATGTATTCACTTGAAGAGTTCCCGAGGACCAAAGATGGTTTTAGAAAACTGACCTTCATCAGGCAGGTGAAGGATCTCCTTGAGATTTATGTGCTTGCATTTGTCCTTGGTGTCCCATACTCCCTGCACTTTTATCCCTCCTGAAACTGCTCCCCAAGCAAAGTTGAAAGCATCTGATGTGACTGACTGCTAAGGGGCAGGAAAGGAGATGAAGAGAACTGGATTTAAGGATATATGTTGCTTCATCAAACAATTTCTCTTTTGACAAACCTCAGCACTAGGATTTGAAAAGATAAGGGATGCTGATGGTGGGTCAAAATCGATTTCACATACCAGTGCATCTTTCTCATGTGGAGTCTTGCCAGGGATATCATGAGAATCAAAGATGCCATACGACCTAAAATCCTGAGGTATTCCCTTGCAGTGACTGAAGTCTGAGTGGAAAACCTTACCAATAGAACTAAATACAAGATCTGTTTTTCTCCTGTGGAAAAAAATCTCTTTGAATTGAGGTGTCTAGCTGACATCACAGGAACACAATCCTGCATGTAGAAGTCAAGAAAGACTTTTGAATGTTGTCTTGGAATCCCAGTTTGTGCAACAGATCTCTCAGTCAAGAGAGAGATTCCTGACACTTTGAAAAAGACTACAAAAATAAGCAAGTCAGCTAAATATGGAAACATGTGAATACCCTGTAGCCTGCAATGAGCTATAACTGGAGCTAGACACTTTGTGAACGCTCTTGGTACAGTGGATAGTCCAAAGTGTAAGGCACATAAATGATAATGTGATCCATACACAAAATATTTTAAGAAACTTCTGAAGTCTAGATGAATAGGGATGTCATGGTAAGTATCTTCTTTTAAATCTAGTGTTACCAGGCAACTTGAAAAAGGAAGAAAAGATAGCAGGTTATGAAGTGACAACATTTTGAATTTGTTCACTATCACAAGTTGGTTTAGGAAAGAAAGATCCAAAACTGGTTTCCAAGCATTTTCTTTCTTTGGCACTAGGGACATCCAAGAATAAAACCCCTTCCCCACCTGGGAAGGAGGTACTGGTCCTATCACTCCTTGGGACAGCATGTGATGAAGAACTGATGGAAACAAAATAGACTGATCTGCAGGAAGAGGAATGACCCCCTGGAAAGGAGGAATTTATTTCAAATGACATCTGTAACCCTGATGAATGATTTTCAGAACCCATTTGTCCAAAAATATCTTTTGCAATAGGGAAAAATGGAGATTCAGATTTTGTAGAAGAGAAAAAGGGCCAGGGTCAGAGGGGCTTAATTGGTCTCATGAAAACTCATTCAGACTTGTTGGACTGACCTTGGTTTGAGACTTCTTTTTGGTATTCTCTTGCCATTTACGTCTTCTTAAATGTCTGTTTACCCGAACTCTGTGAGACTGTTTATTCTGTTTTTGCCAAAACTGGATGATGAGAAAGAAAATTCTTTGGACAATTTGTAAAAGGGGGGCTGAAAATTCTTACAGGTTCCCTGGCTCAGCTTGCCCCTTTTATCACACTTTTTGATCACCTCTGCAGCAGAGGGGGTCTATCATTAAATCTCTGTCCAAGGAAGAATTCAAAATATTGTTTTTCTACATCAGCTGGGAAGTTTTGAGAATGCAGCCAAGCAACCTCCTTAAACAGTATTAGTGGCCATAGCCCTGGAAGACGTAGCAACAGAGTCATAAGCACACTGCAAACAATGACTAGTGACCTGTGTAGTAGAAGAAATTGAGTTATTTAAAGCAGATTTTTCTACAAAAGAAGAAACTGTACATAAAACATTCATCATATTTTCCCAATTTGTCAGAACAAACATATGAGCCTGACAATTCAAAATTCTGAAAATCAAAGTTGCAGAAGTAATGCTACTCAACGCTAGAATCTAAACCTCAAAATGTACTCACTCGAAGCATTCCTTAAAATGGAGAACATCGATATCTGTGCAGTGACTGAAACCTAGTTCAAGGCTCCAGAGGGCACCCCTGCATTACCAGGATGCAACTCATACAATACCTTTTGGCGATCTAACCAGGACCAGAACACCAGGGGTGGAGGTGTGTCCATATTCATTAAGGATATCCACACCTCCAGGCTAGTTGCCCAACATAATGCATCCGAAATTATCCAAGTGCAACTAACTCTGGGCAAAACTGCAATACATATTGTAGCTTGCTACAGATCCCCCACCATGCCCCAGGATTCCCACTCCTCTTTTCTTGATATACTAGAAAATATTAGGGTTCAACCAAACACCCTAATAATGGCCAATTTCAACTACCCCACCATTAACTGGGAAAACCAAACAGAACAAAGACGCTATCCTCCAAAAAAAGGAAGCCAATCTGGTGGTCCCCTGTCATAAACAAACTGTACAACAGAAGGAAGAAACTGCTGCAGAAGAGAGTAAAATCCCATGAGTGGAGGAGATCCCTGGTCAGCCTCAGTAAGAAGCTGAGATCCTTTTAAGATACTCCAAAGCTAGCTACAAAAATAAAATTTCCACTAATTCCAAGGACAACCACAAAGCATTCTATAGCTATGTCAAGAATCTCGATGGCAACACCCAGATCTGCTCTGAGTTATAGCATAAAGGCACGAAAATTACAGAACCAACTATATTGCCAACATCTTGGCAGATAGGTTCAGTGCTAACTTTACCCTCCTCTCACCCCCTAAAGGGCCCATATCTATACAGGAAGAATGCAGAGTCCCTGTAATAACAACTACGCAGGTAAAAGCTGCACTCTCTAAAGCCAAAAACACAGCATTCATGGGACCGGACAAAATCCTAGGCTGCGTTTTACACGAACTTCAGAACGAACTGGCTCCCCACTTAAGCACCATGTTCAATAACAGCCTCGTATCAGGCTTTGTGCCCACTGAATGGTGCACAGAAACAGTTAACCCACTCCACAAAGGGGGAGTTAACCACTGATCCCGGGAACTATCGACCTATTAGCCTGACGAGCCTGGTCTGCAAGGCCATGGAACCTATCATCATGGAACTCATAAACAAAGACATTGGTAACCTCCAAACTCTGGAACCCACCCAGTTCAGGTTTGTGAAAGGCAGATCATGCCTCCTAAACATGATCGACTTCTTTGAGGCAGTCACCAAAGCCGTAGATGAGGGTAAGGTGGTTCACACAGCCTATCTTGACCTTGCCAAGGCTTTCAACATCATCCCCCATTCTGGAATTATAGCTAAACTCACTGAACTAGGTATAAATCCCTACGTCACAAGATGGGTTGCTAACTGGCTCACTGACAGAACCCACACTGTAAAAGTTGCAGACTCCAAATCTGACCTCAAAGCAGTGACAAGAGGAGTACCACAGGGTTCCATCCTGGGACCTCTCCTGTTTGGTATCTACTTCTCTGAAGTACAGGCTAACACAGAAGGCCTCTGGCTAATGAAGTTCACAGATGACTGCAAACTAGGAGCCATAGTCAAGTCCCCAAATGATGTGGACATCCTACAGAAGGGCCTCGCTGAGACAGATGCCTGGTGTCAGAGCCATGGCTTCAAGCTCAATGCCAAAAAGTCCAGTGTCATCCCCTTTGGTAAAAACTCTGTACCCATGAACTACCACATACGCAGCAATCTACTTAACACCGAATGCGTGATAAGAGACCTTGGGACCCAGGTGGACAGTAGTCTCTCCTTTGATAGTCACATCACCACAGTAGTCAGGAAGTCCTTCTAAGTGGCACACCTCATCATAAAAGGGTACTCATCCAGGAAAAAAGAGGTCATTGTTCCCCTCTACTTGACACTCATTAGACCCATTATAGAGTACAACGCCCCTTTTGGAATGTACCTCACAAGACATCTGCAGCAGCTGGAAAGGCCACAGAAGTACCTCATAAAGAGGATTACTGGCCTCAAACAAATGCCCTACACTGACCGCCTCAAAAAACTCCAGCTTTACTCCGTAGCATATCACCTACTCCGAGGTGATCTCTGCCTAACATATAAAGCTATGTCAAACCCAGAGCTGTTGGACATGCTACACCTAAAGAAATCTCAATCCCTCCGAGCTACACGCTCTAGGGACCTAAACCTTGTCTCCACAATAAACAGGACATGCTGGAGGGATAGATTCCTGTCCCAGAGACTTCCCATACTCTGGAACATGCTACCCATCTATATCAAGCAAAGTTCTTCATTAGCACTCTTCAAGAAAAATCTTGATGAGTGGATGGGAAATAGGAAATACACCCCAGGGATCACTTCTGTGTCTCTGCTCGACAGTGGCACAAGTGGATGGCGAAAGCCAGGGAACCTTGTTGGCTAGGCTTACATAGGCCCTTGGGCCGATGGCATAGTACCTACCTATGAACCTATACACTTTTTCCCATACCTATCATTAATTTTCTCATTTTTTATTGAAAGACTAGGACTGGAATTTATGCGCTTAGCAGCAGTGGAATCAACTAAAGCTATAGCTGCTGGGTCAGGGTTGGGAATAATGTATAAAAATTTAAAAGACAGAGAAACTTTATACATTCTATCTGCCTTTTTAGGAACAGCTGGATAACTAACAGGTAAACTGCAGGTAGTAAGACACACATCCGCTACAGCAGGGGGAATGGGTGTAGGTTCTGGAAAATCCTTCTGTAACAACTTATAGTATGTTCTGAGGGACTGAGAAACCCGAGTGTTTTCCCACTGAAAACAATGGGACATTCTAGCAACAGTCTCAGAGAAAAGGAAACCTCCTCAGGGAGAATCAGAAATTGAAATCTCCTCTGAGTCTGAATCAGAAATTTGAGGAAACCCTGAATTCATCCCTGCATCTTCCTGTTCAGATTCAGAATCTTGAATCTCTTCAGGAAAAGATGAATTCCTCTTTCTTTTACTAGAAACTATTTTACAAGAAGAAATCAGTAGCCTGAATTAAACCTTGAGCAGTCCCAGTAAACTACTACTATCCAAAGAAATTTGAAGGCTAGACACATACTTAGTTTTCGGTTTCTTTTTGACAGGAAAATGGGGCCAACCATGTTACTAATGCTGCAGTTGCTTCTCTGCAGATGGGCAAAGCATGCTGACACAACAGGGAAACCTTCCCTGTTCCCTTTCCCAGGACAAACAAAAGTGGCTCTCCCTTGCCCACTGCGGGGACTCCAACAGCTGCAGTGGATGTGACTAACCCCCTGTCCATAGTGGCTGTAGATACTGGACTACAGGGATCCAGATAAGTGGTCTGAGATACAACAAATGGCTACAAAAGAGTTACCCACCTGCAGTGGACACAAATTGATAGCCTGCTGTAGTGGCAAAGGCTGTTTCCTTTACTTTTTCCTTTTGTGGCTGGAAAAAGGACAGACTGTGGGACTAACGGTTTGTTCCATGGTCGAGCTGAAAATGGTGCCTCTTTCCCAGGGAAAACAAGCAGCAAATGCTGGTAGAACTACCAGTCCACAAATGTTACTTCTTTGACAGAAAAAAAACACAGTAAAAAGCACTTTAAACACATTGACAGCCCCACAACAGAAAAATAAACACAATTTCTCCACAGAAAAGATGTCAGCAGTAACACTACTTTTAAACTGACAGAAAAAAAAACGAGTGGTCTGTTTAAAATATTGTTACAATCTCGAGGCAGTCTAAGTAACAACACTCCTAGCTTTAAAATAACTTTCCTGAAGAGAAAAGTAATAAAACATCAACAAAATTTAAAAACATTGATTTTTTTCCTCTAAGGGGAACTTGTCTGTTGATCCTCAAAAGTCTCAGGGGAACATACTCTTCAGCAGCAGTAAAGCTCTGCAGGGCTTTGCATCCAAACTTGTCTTCTAGTCAGCTCAGCTCAAGCTGCTTGACAGTTTGGCCATGGAAGGTGTAAGTAAACTTGCCGTAACAGCAGATCACTGTAGCCTTAAACTGTACAGAACATCCTGCCAAGGATCAGAGCCATGGACCAGTTTCCAAAACCTTTAGGCACCTTCCACTTGCCCTAGCCAATTCCCTGCATGAGGGGGAAAAAATAAAATCAGTGGATAAGGCGCCAAAAGTTCAGTGCTTTCTTGCCTCAGAAAAAGTAAGCTGGTACCCTGGCAAATGGGATGTGAAGTCATAAAAGTCCCATACTCTAGCAAAAACGTACAAGATTCTATAGGGGGATAGAGGGAGGGGCTGGCTACTGCAGCAGTGATCTATTCAAACATTTATTCTTATGATAAGTTTTCTTACACAACTGTACTATGTTCATCATTAGCTCACTGCTGCTGTAGCTTTAAGGTTACTGGCAAGATTACAAAAGCTTAGGAATCCAGGGAGGAGGCAGATGGTTACTATCCACTAGCTCCTGGAAAACAGTTCTAGCAAAGCTGCACAGGACTAAGAGAAAATCTAACTTGTAGTCCTTGGTAAGAAATTGGAAGGCTACAAAATTATTGCTTCTAGAAACATTTCTAGAGTTCATCCCATTCCAATGAGTTAAAAATGTATTCAGAACCCTGAAAGAGTAGGCCCTGCCCTTACCTGGAAGTGTCTTGTCATGATGAGAACAGCAACAGATAATGCATAGAATAAGCTTTAAAAACTGTCTGATTAAACTCTGTTTGTCCCTGATTCTTATCTTCATAAGAGACAACAGCTGATCGACACTATTTAAAGATTTATTTCTGTCAATATTGTATCAGAGTTGCCTAATGACATCAGAGTATAACAAACTCATTCTCCATCATCCTAAGGTTCTGAAAGAAAACATAGGAAGATGAACAGCCTGGCTAATTAAAGTCTGAATAAGTTTTAGGCATACATTAAGTATATACTGTCAAAGTAATCGTATCCTGGAAATAAATCAGATGGGGTGACTCATCATAAAAGCTTGTGACCCATATGCTATTCTTGCAGAAATCAAAGCAATGAGAAGTGCTGTTTTCCACACAGAAACTTCAAAACAGTGTGAAGTACTGTACGCTTCAAAAAAGTAGTGCCATTTTTCAAAGACAAATTAAGGTCCCAAGAAGAAGCCACCACTATCCTAGGTAGGTGGCAATATAAAAAAAATTACTTCAAAAAACGGTTTCACTTGAGGAAGGGTAGAAAAAGGAGGCAGGGATCTCAGGACAGGCAAGCAAATATGTCTGAGAGGTAAATCTGATAGATGAGTAAGAAAGGCTAAAGAATAATAACTCACACAAACACTGTAGAACCAGGGGTGACTGCCTTTAAATGGGAACTGGTTCAAAGAAAGCCACCAACTAGAAAATCTTTTCAAGATACCCATCTTCGATTCTGTAATAGTAGCACTCTGTGTCTCCTTTAACACCTGCTGTACATCCTTCAATAAAAAGGGTGCCTAAACCATCTCAGAAATGACAATTCTTAGGATGAGGTGCATCAAATAACCCATCTGGTCTGAATAGTTCCATCATGTGAAAAAAAATGCAGTAATTGCCCTTGGCCAATTCAAAAGAAGGGAGGACCACTGCAGCCTAGGCCAAGATGGAGTCACCAGAATTACGTTTGGAGAGTCATTTTGAATTCTTAGGAAGAACCATTGCTACTGGAGGAAAGGGTTTAAAAATCATACAAGAATATTCCAATCAATGAGAATGCAAAGACATCTGATTTCCAGGCCCAAGTTTAAAAAAAAAAAAAAAAAAAAATATATATATATATATATATATATATATATATATATATATATATATAAATATATATGGGTCTACTTCATTTGCCCGACACCCATTTGCCCGACCCCATTTGACTGAAATTTCATTTGCCCGACACTTCATTTGACCAACAAGTATTAATGGCAAGAAAATGGAATATGCCCCCTTCCCCACTGTAGTGCGACCCTGGAGTTAGAATATATAGTTGGGGGGTGTGGGGGGCACAGCCCCCCACAACGGGGGGTGTGGGGAGTGAATCCCCCCACTTAATTTCATACTATATTGTTAAGTTTTGATGTAATATTGCTTAGTAAAACAAAAGTAAATGGGGGGCTTCGCCCCCCCCCACACCCCCCAACTATATATTCTAACTCCAGGGTCACACTACAGTGGGGAAGGGGGCATATTCCATTTTCTTGCCAATAATACTTGTCGGTCAAATGAAGTGTCGGGCAAATGAACTTTCAGTCATTTGGTCTCGAGCAAATGGGTGTCGGGCAAATGAAGTAGATCCATATATATAATTATATATATATATATATATATATATATATATATATATATATATATATATACACACACACACACACACACATATATATATATATATATATATATATATATATATATATATATATATATATTCTGTTCCAGGATTCCCAACTCTCCTGTAGCTCAAAGCAAACAGATGTGTTTGAGACTATCCCCACAGACAGACCATTACCTGGAAGAGTCACAGATTCAGTGAACATTACTGAGGGTCTACCCTGACACTGCTAGTTTGCCTGCAGCAAAGTTTTGTTCTGACAGATTGTAATAATCTGTAAAGCGGATTGGACCCCGTTATCCTGTTTTATTCTCATTCACATCATTGTGATGTCTAGAGATGACAGATGATTCAGAACATAGAAACGTTTAATAAGCGCCATTATATCTTAACTTTTATGAGCTTTAAATTCCCTGTTAGTACCAGAAGTCTTGTGGCTTCCTTCCTCTTGGGCACAACTCCTGTTCAAAGTCTGATGCATCAGTAGTTACAGGCTGAGTAGGGTCTAGCCGCATACAACGAATTTGTCACTTGAGCAATGTGGTCAAACCTGAGAGTAGCAGAAGCCATGGGATATAGGAATTGAAATGTTAATAAGGAATACCAAAGAGAGACTGGAAAATCTCAGAAAATGCTTCTGTTAAAATTTCAGTTGTCCTGAAGAAGGAAACTAACCAATGGAATGAATCCAGAAGTCATCTCATAAAATGTATTCTGCCAGAAAGACTGAACACAGATTTCTCAAAGTTCATTAGAAAATCCAGACTAAGAACTAAATATTTTTCCTAACAAAGATTCTTTTATGGAATAACTATAAGAATAAATCAGTCTTTAAAATATGGAAACAAAAAATAACTGCTTTGTCCTCTGCTTAGAGGCAGGACCTTTTTAGAAATTCTTAGGGGAGATGACACAAGAAAAGGGCAAACAGGAACATGAAAATGAAAAACAGACACTATAAAGAATAAAAATTGTCTTATAGCTTTGGGAGTGGATATTTACAAGAAAGGCCTAGGGCTAAGTCTTTAGGTTTCTAGTCTCTTGGATATCTGAGGGAGAAGTGTCCATCACTGTGAAATGTTACCCTTACAAAAATTCTTAAAACCTCAGTCAGAAAACATCTGCAGTCAACATTTTGAGAAGGCTTAACTGGATCCCAGGATGGGGAAAGGATAATTAATGATGGGGCATAAATCTAGAAACAAAACTAAAGATAATGTCAACTGTAGGACCCTCTTATCTACTTAAAACTCCATGTCACAGCTTTACTAAAATTGTTTTTGCTTTGCAAGAAAGCATATTATGATTTCTGACTAATAAAGATTTCTCAGAAATAGTTCTTTCCTTTTTTTTCACCTTTACAAGGATCTGCGCAGAAGGGAGACTGAAAAACCAATTCCCTACTCGGGGAAGAAAACAGGATCTGGGCTATGAGACCTCTAGAAATGCTAGGAATGTAGCCAGGCTAGCCAGCACAGCACCGTAACAGATGTCCTAGAAACAGTCTTGGTAATAATGTAATCATTCCCTAGACAGTCTATAAATACTGAAACAAAGAATAGTAATGGGCTCTGAATAAGCCAGAAGATAAAAGGCATTTTTGGATCTAAAGTTGTAATATAATTTCTCACACTTACAGACAGCAAATAGCTGGTTGTCATGTAAAATGCTGACTCAAAGAAATCTTCAAAACTGCAAATAAATCTTCAAAATTTGTAACCAAAAGGAATCACCACAACAAATTCTAATAGCTTGACTGTGGTTTTATATATTTTAAAACTGAAAACCTAGATTAAGTTTTTGTAAGTCCAGCCATTTGGAAGACCTCCAAAACAAAGAAAAAAGTGTCTAGAAGGATGGCCCCTTCCCCAGGAAGAAACTTCTCAGAGCAGCACAGCAAAGGAGAAGCACCATATCACTTCTTTGATATAAGCAAGAGTGATTTTGCCCTACTCAAGTCTGCGTAGATGAACAGCCACAGATGACATGCTTGACCCCTTAGTCTTTAGTAGCATTCCAAGCAGCTCACCAGAGGGACTGACAGAAGATGAATGGTCTGAGGAACAACAAATGGCTACAGCAGCATCACCCACCCACAGCTGAGTCAAAGGAGGCCTGAAACAATGGGAAAACCTCTCAACTGTTTTGTATACTCGTGGCCCAATGAAGGAACAAAAACATTATTGGGATCCATATCCAGACCTTTCAGCTACAAAAAGTGGACAAATGGAAACAGAGTCCAACATAATCTGTTTAACCTCATGACTGAAAATTAATGTTTGAGAAATAATGCTATTACTTATATACATTTTTATGTAAAACCAACACCAAAATACCGATCTCAGACCCCAACCAGTATTTTTATTAAAAAAGTTTTATTTTCTCCACAAAAAGTGATAAATTACAAGGAAGTCCCCAAAGGAAACTAGGACCAACTGACTAGCTGTCACCCATAAAAATATTCTGACAACCTGTTAAAAGGGCTTAACAGTGACAGTGTTAACTCCTGATAAGAAAACAATTGATAGCGGTATACATTTTTGATGGCAATCACCAAACACAATGTCTATAGGCTCTACCAACAAAATAGGAAAACAGGTGATTCGAATAACATGAAAAGAAACTCTTTGTACAGTAAAGACTGGCAATAAGTAAGGGAATCTCCAACAGGAGCCAGTGTTAACATGCAACCACCAAGGGAGTTTGAAAAGCAGTTAGTGAATTGTGAAAGTCTCTTGGGTATATGAGGGAGCAATTTCCAGGAAATTAGGGATAAAACTCTCTGTAACAACCACCAAACACCCCAGTTCCAGCTTCTAGAAACAGATTTGATTAAAAGAATGCACGTCTTTCATTATAAAAGTGACATTCTAAAAGCAGAAATCTCCACTGGTACTTCAAAACAAGTGTTAGCCAAAAACAGTAACTATCATGTGGATTGCAGAGCTTAGAGAAAGAATTAGTATATTTTAAATAAAAGTATTTAATAATAAGCGCTAAATATACTAGCCACAGCCCCTCACAACACTGTTATGCACAAGAACTACCCTTTTCTTCATAAAAAAGCAATAAAAAGAAAGAAATCTCCACAGGGAGTTAAAACCAAATACCATCTGAAAATGAAGCTGGGTACATGGCTAGCAGAACTTAGTCCAGTCAGAAAATCTTCGGAACATAAATCAAAATTTTGAAGTAAAGAACTTAATTCACAATCTTCAAAAGTCAATGCCAAAGTCCTGAGCAAAGAAAACCAATTTCGTGAGACAACACCAATATTTACAAGAGATTCCCCTCAAGGTACTATAAAAAGAACTTAGTTTATAAGTAAAATGTTAGTGATAACAACCAAAACACCCCCTTTCTAATTAAAAAAGCACTTCTTTAGCATAAAAAAATTTGGAAAGTATTCCCACTAAGGAACATATCTGCCCAGCATAGTAGAAGCGCTAGCCAATGTTCGATCTCCAGAATCTTGCAGAGGAAAGTACTCTTCCAATGGCAAGAAATTTCTCAAAATCAATGGCTAGGATGCCAAAAGGTGTCTTCTTCCATCATGCAGGGGAAGTGGCTAGGGTGTTTGGTAGATGCTTAGAAGCTTGGAAAGATGAACAGTGGGTTTGATCCTTGGCAGGATGTACCATACAACTTAAGACTGCTGCAGCAATGATCTAATGATGATCTGTCTCCTGTTCCTTAGAAGTCCCATGAAATAATGTGGCTAGTAGGGAAAGTAGGATAACATGAGCAAGCATTACCTGGGAGGAGTGAAGAGATGAATATGACCTCCAATATTCAGCAACCTAGGAGTACCCAAGTGCCTTCTGCTCAAAAGAACTCAGATGGATCCATAGCTCTGATTGCTATAGCTCTCTGTTTTTCAGAAGACCCTCTGTTTCTCTTATGCCTTATGTTTTTTCTCTCCAAATTTAGATACCATTTCTGACTGGGAAGAAGTTGAAGCAATGTACTGTAGCTTAATTATTTATTTTTATGTGTAATAAATGCTAGTAGTTTTGCAGCTATCCTTTCAATTTTTTTTTAATTAAAGGAGGTGCACTGTTTTCAGGATTGCGTATCACATTCTTCCCCCAGAAAAAAAGAGACTTGAAGGGGAATATCTGTAGGATGGATTTGACAGCAACAAGAACACTTCTTGGTGAATTTTGTAGAAGATATTGGATACTGACTGCTGCACTTCAGTGGAGATAGTTACAAATTGTGCCACTTTTTATGCATATTAACATATGTGTACAGAAATTAGTTATGAATTAATAACAGGCATACTGTGATATGTCATGGCAAGGTAAAGAAAAATACAGTAACACTACCCATGAAGAATGCCATGCATTGACATGGTGCTAGCTGTCTCATAGCTACTGCAAAGTAATATTTCCATATTATCATATTTAATAAAATGATTTCTAAGTAATTGCACAATATCAGCTGAAACCTCATTTGACACTGGCAATATTTATTTATTTATTTATTATCTGCAGTTTGTTGACCGGGAAAGCCCACTGGGCTGTACAAAGCCTATTTTCAATAGAGGTCCAGGGAGAAAAGCTCCTCAGTACAATAAAGAGAACAATCAAATAAAATTATACACATTGGTAGTATACTATTACCTAACAGTATTGGATGACAAAATTGAAAACACATTAGATACAATAAACAGAACAAATAATTTTATAGACATTGGTAGTATACCATTATCTAACAATTTTGGATTACAAAGTTGAAAGCACATTTAGCAATTCAGTGGTCATACAAATACTTGTGAACAGATTACATTTTTTGAGATAATTGCCGCACAGAGGATTAATAGATAAAACACAGCATATGAAGTAGGAAGAGAATATGTCATTAGAGCTAGTTATTCAAGGGAGCTGAGTGCAAGAACAGTTCCAGGAGGAAGATGGGTAAGTGTGGAGAGAAGTTTTGAAGTCAGCAAGATTTTGGATTGTTCTGACAGCTAAGGGTAGAGCATTCCAATTCTTGGTTAAAGAGTAAGAGAAGAGAAGCTGGCCAGGTGGCAGGTTAGGTTTGTAAACCTGAAGAAGTTGCTGATTCTCAGATCTGAGGGGTTAATTTGGGAGGTAAAAAAGTGAAAATAGAACTAAGGGTAGGACAATCAGAAGATTTAAAGATAAGTTTGTGAGCATTTGTAAGTTGCAGATAGTTGAGGTAGTTTGGAAGTTCAAGCCATTTTAGGGAGTAAAGAGCAGTACAGTGATGGGAGAAGTCTTTGTAATTTGTTGTGAATTTTGCAATTTTACTACATTTCGAGCTTGGCTTTTAGGGTGGTTTAGAGGTTGGTAAGTAGAGGGGTGCCATACATTACAGAAGGAAGTAGGTAACTAGAGGCAAGTGTTTGTTCAGTAGAAGGGCTAAGGAACTGATTGTGAACATGCTGCAAAAACTAGTATTATAAGAGATGTGATTATTTGTTGTAGTGTTAACTATATAAATAGGCACAGTTTTCATATTTCTGTAAATATTTCAGAAAACAAGCATCCAGATCTGACCGAGTCTTGGTAATACTGTTATGTATATGAATTGAACATTTCCTGAAATGTGGAACATGGTTTGTGAATATTTACAGTAAAAAAGCCAGTCTGGAATTTTCAGCCATATAATACAATAAAATACTGATGTAGATATTCTGCAACTTATTATAGTATTGATGTAAAAAAGATGATTCTGATGTTTTACTAAAGTAAAAAAGTTTTTTTTACTGATTAACAGTGCTGTATGCACTTTGTAAATGACAGTCCCTGTTCACAAGATACTAGTGGTTGGTTTGTGATTTTCTACTTGATTTTTCAGAAACGGCTCAAAATTCTGACATGTACGTAGGGTGCTAGGGGTATAAATTTCCATAGCAGCTGTGATGCTGAGTAAGATACACCAATGTGTCTCATTAGGCTTTAGCAATCTAAAGGGCTCCAGCAATCTCGTAATGAAAATGGGTGCACATCCCTATAAATCAAGTTTGACATCACAGGTAGATTTACTTGTAGTCAGACATGCTAAAAGATATGGAATGCGATATATAGGTTATGTTTATTAATTCTAGCTGGCACCTGAAGACTGACATTGACTAGTTCAGAAAAAGCATTGCTCAACTGTAGGTTTCTTCTGCCTAAATACAGTATTTTGTGATGGGGGGGATGAAAGTGCAATTGTGTGGGTACCGTACTATAATGACAGATGTTCAGATAGACCACTGTTGCAGTACTCTTAATATCTGGGACTTTTCCAGCAAAGGTTCTCTCCAACTGTCCATCCTGCCAAAGCTCAGCATCCTTTCCAAGAGAGGTATACATCCACAATGGAAATGCACCAGTGTGCTGGTATAAGAGAAGCATGCCAGTGCCACATTCAGAACTTTCTAGCCCTGGTAATAAAATGCAAGACAAAGTACTAACTTCCTGCAGTGGTGTTTCTAAACACTGATATTTTAATATTAAAATCAGAGTGAAACTGGAGAACATTCAATGTTTTAACACAGAAAGGAAAGAAATTAGGGAAGGATGAAGGGAAGGGTATTGGTACTGTAACAGTGATCTATTTGAGCATTTAGCATTATGCCAAGTTCCCTACCCAACTGTGTACTACCTAATTCATTAGATCTCTGTTGCAGTATTCATACCTGGGACAATTAGCAGAACAAAGACTGAGTGGAGGAAGGGGGGATTCCCTCAGAGTTTAGAATGCCACAAAGGACATCCTAAGTAAATCAAGTTCTTGCTCTACACTGGACATACAGCTTGTAATATTTAGTGAAGGTGCGGACAAAGAACTGGGTGGCTGCTTCCATAACAATTTTAGCATCTACCCTTTGCATAAAAGTCCCTGAAGTAGCCACTGCTCTGTTAAAATAGGCTTTTATTATGCCTGAGATCTGTTTGCCGTGATTTGAATAACAGAAAAGAATTGCATTGCAGATCCTCCTTGAAATGTTTTTTTTTTTAGAAAATGGAAAGCCCAATTTCTTACCTACAAAGGACTCAAACAATTGATTAGACTTTCTCAGATGTCTTGTCTTTTCTAAATAAAAAGTCAAAAAGACACAACATTGGCTGAAACTCAGAAACTTTTCTAAACTAGATTAAGGCTACTAATAAGGCAATTTTCCAGGTCAAAAACTTAATAGCGATCTTAAAAGGAGGAGCAGTTAGGTTTTCCAATACATAATTCAATTCTCAAGGAGAACCTATTCTTTTTCTAGGAGGCTTAATGTGGAAAATTCCCTTGAGAAAGAGTATGACCTGATTAAAGTTAGATGAAGGAGGCAATGACAAACAAGCAGAAATAGCTGAAAGTTGTACCTTGATAGAAGTGTAGGATAAGTCAAATGTACACAACTCACAGAGATATTGACAATGAAGGACAAGTGGCACCCATACTGTACTAAGGTTTTGTCCTTTACTTTGACACCAGACAAAAAATATTTCCACTTTGATACATAAGACTTTATTGTGCTACGTTTTCTAGCATCCCTAAAAACTGTAGCTCTTACTGAGATTATTGATATGTGAAAGGAATTAAAATCCTATCATCCAAACTGTGAGCTTTAGGGTGTGTAAATTTGGAAGTATCACTGACCCCTTGATGCCCTTATAGGTCTCAACTTTCCATCTCCAAAATATGGAATACTACCTCTCATAATGTGGCAGTGTGGAATGATTACAAATAACTTAGTACCAACTTCAACTAGGAATCTTCCTGTATTGTTACATGTGTTATTTCATAGTTATAAAAGTCATTTGACAACTGAATATGCATCATTATTTTAACATGTGAGAGACCCATCCAATGTGGAAAAATGAGTAACATGGAGTTTTTTAAATCAAAATAATGAAAGTTACTCATAATAAGGAACATCTGTGAGGTACAGACTCCTTATATTGAATAAGTAGAGTCAACAAGAGATGAAGAGTCTAGTAACAACCATTAGTCAATTCCTTGAGAAGGAAGAATCAATGTTGTCTTGGCCAAAACTAGGTCAAGCAGGTATATTTTTGGAGTGTCCTTCATTATTATTTAGAGCACTTTGGAAATCAGAGGAAAAGGAAGAAAGATATACAAAAACTTCCCCTTCCAAATTATTCAGGAGGCACCTGATACCACTGCTTGTTGGAAAGGAATCCTGGAGCAGAATAGACTCAGTTGCCTGTTTTGTATTGATACAAATAAATCTTTTTGAGGAATTCTGAATTGAAGGAAGACCTCTCTGTTTTAACATCTACCCATGAGTGTACATTCTGGACCTGCTTAGAGTTTGTGACTTGTGTTCAGATGGGATGGAATTTAAGCTGCTTGCAGAAAAAGGATTATTGTGAATGGCTAGTTCCCAAGCAGTCATGGCTGGTCTGCAGGAAGGTAAAACATTGGACCTTCTTGTTTATCTGCAACATAAATGTGGTGTTGTCTGTCATTACTTGAACAGTACCTGGTGTCCATTGTTGCTGCACTGCTTTCAGACCACTAATCAGGACCATCATCTCTGTTATTCTTTTTTGAATAAGGGGATCCATATACCTTGAACCTTGTTTTTGTGCAAAGTGCAAAGTCCAGACTAGCTGCTCAAATACTTTGAGCTGACAGAGGCACTTTTACTGCACTGTGGATGGCCAAGTCACTTGCTCCTACTAATACCCGCCACATTATTTAGCGGTTTTGAATTCAAATTGAGGTGGGCTACGGGCAGAAGAAGCAGAGTTATAAGATAAGGCATGGGGGTGAATTGGCTGCATAATGCAACTGAACAAGGCAGTGAGTAATCCTAGTTGACAGCCATGAGGCTGTGCATGGGGGTAAGATATCAATATGATACCTGGGGAAGAAATATGCCCCCTGGGAATGAATGTATAACATAAGTATGGAAGTCTTGTGGTGACAAAGTGTGCCAAAAACAGTTATGGTAATTTAATAATTGTGCAATGACTATGATGGGAGTTTCCTGGGGGGATAGGTAATGCATGGTCTAGCTGGGAATAAGATCCATGATCTTGTACCCTGATCGAGCAACTACATACAGTTATCTGTCCTATATTTTTCTATATATTAAGAAGTTTATTGGAGTGGTTATTTTATTTTTTTTCTCTGCTGTTAGTTTTGAACTGCTTCTTCATCAAAATAACAAACCAAGGTAGCACTGTGAGTTAAGATAAATACATGGATACAATATGAAGTAAAGATATTACTATTAAGGCTAATGCATATAAGTTGATTAAAAATAAAAAATGTTCATCACATTACTAGAATCTCCACAGTTTTACAGAGAAATAAAAAGGGAAACAGTACTGATGTACATTAAGGAGCTGAGACCACCAAATGTAATGATGCAAGAGAAGCATTTAATAAACGTAGAACATAAAAAGTTATTAGGGAAATGCTATCAAGAAGGATTCTATGCAAACTTCTGGGTAGGGCAGACAAGAGGGATGATAATCTTACTACTCAGGGGTGTCCCACTAATAGTAGAGGAACAAATTAAAGGTGAACAGGACAGGTATGACATTATTAGAGGCTACTTGGCTAGGAAGTAGGATTATCACAGCAAATGTTTATGTCCCAACATGCCAAGAATTGCCGAAATGAGGAATATCTTGTTCAATATTTTATCATTTCATCAGGTGATATTAGAATTTGATATCTAAAAAAGAGAATGTAAGCCAGGGCCCAAGGAAGTCAAGATTTACAAAAGAATGGAAACTTCTTATTGTGTTTTTGAGGATACACGGTCTGGTAAATATTGGAGATACAAGTCTCTCTCTCTCTCTTACGGAATTTACTTAATATTTAGGGAAACAAGTCAGGCACTCAAGGCTAGATGGAACATATATTACTAAACAGCATGAGGATTTGATTCAAAATGCATTAACAAACCTTCGGCTAATCTCTGATTACTCCCCAGTTTAGGTTTAGTTTAAACTCCCCTCAATACTTTAAATGACATTGGCAGTTTCTCTCACATTGGTTGATCCAAATTAGTTTTTACAATCTGCAACAAAGTTTAAACTTACTGACAGTTGCAGAGAGGTGGGGAGCTCACTCTGAGTATTATGCGGGACAAATTAAAAATAATGACTGGGGAACAAAATGGAAAGACAGAAACCATATGATTACGTCCTCCAGAGAGATATTAGGTTAGACAAGATAAGACCAACTCCAAGGCAGAGGCTTGAGTTTGTATGTTTTAAAAAAGAGAAAATTGGAGAAACATAAAAAAAAAATTTGAGGATCACATGGTTGATGCCATTCAGAGGAAGCAGGTGGCAGTTCAGCAGAGCTATTTTTCAAACACTATTAAATTATCACTTAAGACATAGGCAAACATATATTACTATAAAAGAAAACAAACCACATTAACATGTTTCCAGTTACATACATTATACAGCACGTTTTTTATAACTATTGTCAGTCCAACATTGCTTAAATTGTTCAGTTTCTGACTTCCTTTAAATCTCATTCCTTCTCCTTAAACATTATTCCGCATGCATTGTTTCCACAATTTCCATTTATTTCTATGTAATGTAATGTGCTCCTTCCCTTTTCTAAAGATCTCAATTCCAGTTCTGTTATCTCTTTTCTCATATTTAGTACTTCAAATACAGTTAGTTTAGACTTTGATTACCATTTTCTAGTAATTGCTTTTTGGCAGCCACAAGAATTAAACTTAACAAGGTCTTACTATGTCTAGGCAATTCAGATCATGTGTCTCATCTGAAAAGAATAATTTCCTTAGTTACACACATCTGTTTACCCAGTATTTCTGACGGAGTACTCTGCTGGGAATTTTTAACATCTGGCAACTCACTGTACTCCCAAAAGATATGTTCCAATTTACTTCTTTCCTTCACCATCACACCTCCAACATTTCTATCTACCCGAGGAAAAATTCTATTAAGTCTGTTTGGGGTATAAAAATACATATATAAATGCTTCCAAGCAAAGATCACAAAACTTCTGGACTTTGTTGCATACTTGGGAGCCACACATATGCCCTCCATTGTTTTCTTGTAAATTGCTTTTCCATTCTCTCTTTCCAATCTTTTCTAATTTCCTGACTGATTCTGATATATATATATATATATATATATATATATATATATATAAAATGTATATAAATATATATATATATATATATATATATATATATATATATATATATATATTTATCCGTATATATATATATATATATATATATATATATATATATATAAAATTATATAGTTATATAGTTTATATATATATATATATATATATATATATGGTTCACTATCACACTGTCAAAAGTTCAAATCTCCGAAGACGATATGGCCAGGACCATATTGCTGAAGATGTGAATCGCCAACAATTGTGTATTGGGATTGCTGTGCAGTGCGGAACCCCAAATTTGCCATTGTCCTCACTGTAGTTAGATCAAGTTGTTGGTATATTTAAATATGGGGGGTGTGGGGGTGCAGGGGGGGCTTGCCCCCCTGCAAAAACATGCAGGAAAGTTGTTCTGTGTTTTTATTCCTTTTGCGGCAATTCAAATCTTTGGCGATATGGTCTCGGCCATATCGTTTTCTGAGATTTGAACTGTCAATGAAGTGATAGTGATCCATATATATATATATATATATATATATATATATATAAATGTATATATATATATATATATATATATATATATATATATATATATATATATATATATATATATATATATATATATATATATATATATATATATATATATATATATATATATATATATATATATATATATATATATATATATATATATATATATATATATATATATATAGTTATCATCATCATCAGCTCCCTTTTCTCCATTTTTTTCTCCATGGGGTCAGGGTGTATTGTCAACTGTAATCAACTTTCTCGATTCAGTGCCACACTCCTGTTGTCTTCAGCACTTATGCCTGACTGTCGCAGATCTTCTTTCACCCAGTTCATCTACCTCTTTGCTGGACATCCTCACTTCCTCTTACCTTCTTCCTGGCTGTCCCAAATCTTCCTCACCAGATTATCTTTTGCTTTTTTGCACAAGTGTCCAAACCACCATAATCTGTTCTCTTTGATCTTTTCTGCAACTGGAGCTACTTTGTTTTCTGCTCTTATGCCCTCATTTCTTCGTCTGTCCCACAGTGTGCATCCTACCACCCTTCTCAGGCTCTTCATTTCCATCACCTCTAGATTCTTCAACTGTTCTGTCTTTACTGCCCAGGTTTCTGTACCATACAGTAGTAGTACTGGTCGCACCATTGTCTTGTACACCTTACTTTTCAGCTTCTTTGGCATTCTTCTGTCACAGACTACACCTGACACTCTATGCCAGTTGGCTGCAGCACCTCTGATTCTAGCTTTGACCTCTTAATTCAGACTTCCCTTCTCCTCAACCACTCCTCCCAGACACTTGAAGCTGTTTACCTGTTCCACTATCTTTCCTTCTATCTATATTCCCAGCTTCTTCTGATTTCCCCAATTTGCTGCTAATACCACTGTCTTATTTGTGCTTAGTTTCATCCCATGTGCCTTAAGTTTTGCATTCCATTCTTCTATCCTTTGCTGAAGTTTTAACTCAAAGTCTGCCTGCAATGCCACATTGTCTACATACAGCAAGTTTGTTGATCTGTCCTCTCTGACCTGTTTGTGAATGTAGTCCATCACCAATATGAACAGCAGTAGGATCAGAGATGAACCCTGGTGTACACCCACTCCCATTGGGAACCCCTCTGTGTGGCTGAACACTGTTAGTACTTGAGTCATTGGGTCCTTGTACATAGCCTGCACTAATTCTATCAATGTTTCTGGGACTTCAAACCAGTGCAGTACTGTCCAGATTAGCTTTCTTGGGACCTTGTCATGTGCTTTCTCCAAGTCTAGGAATGCCTAGCTGGACTCTCTCATCATCTCTAGCTTCTTCTCAAGTATCTATCTCACTGCAAACATGATGTCAATTGTGCTGTATCCTGATCTGAATCTGAACTGCTCATCTCCCATCTCACATTCTACTACTCTGTGTATATGTTTATCAATCACCCTCTCCAGAACTTTCATACAATGTGACAGGAATTTGCTGCTTCTGTACTGCCCACAGTTGTGGATGTCCCCTTTGTTCTCATACATTGGCAAGAGTATGCTTATTCTCTAGTCATCTGGGATACACCTTTCTTTCCACACTGCTATTAGTACCCTCAAGAGCCATTTCTCCCCTTTCTCACCCAGCATCTTTATCCTATCTGGTTTGACCTCATCTGAGCCTGCTGCTTTCCCTGATTTCATTTTCCTTAGTGCTGTTTTTACTTCTTCTAGAGTGGACTCCTCCTCTTCTCTCATTGTAGGCTGTTTCTGGGGCAGTGCAGCTTCTGTGGGGTTTTCTTCATTCAGAAACTCTTTATATATGTGTATGTGTGTGTGTATATTCTATGACCTGCTAATTATCCCTCTAACAGCAGCTTCTGTTCTAGATTCAACTAAAAAAAAACACCAGAGCTGGTCTCTCATTTAAGATTTCCCTATCCCTCTCTCTTTGCCTGTACTCTGATATCAGACCCTGGTAGGGAACGTAGTCTCTAACCTGCAGTCCAAATGTGTTCTTGGCCTCATTGAACTCTACTGCCTTTCCCACTTTAGTTATTTGCTCCCAATACCTTTGTTACCCTACTCATAAAATCCCAGATTACTCTGTCAAATATTTTCACTGCATCAATACCCACCAAAAATAGCAGTATTTTCTGAATCTATATTATATGCTCGAAGAGACTCTTCTTCAAACATATAATCATTGACACCTAAAAAGCGAACAATCTAAAGCATGAACGGCCATGTCCGCAAATTTTTTCCTCGGGAAAAATTCACGGGGCCATACACAAAAAACACAAACTTCAAAGCCCTAATCAAGTGGGGGCTTCTCGCCCCACACACCCCCTAACTAAATATACCAACTCCAAGATCACCTATACTCACACATTTAAAATATCCCTGACTACATACTACACAAAACTGCTTTACTATATAACATGCAGGTTATGTTATGAAATGTCTTATACAAATATTATTAAGAACAAAAATAGTTTTACTTTCAGGTACTTTTTTCCTTTTAGTGCCCAAAACATTAATGACATAAAGCATGACATATGCTTTACAGCCTACCCACAAGTTTAACAAAGTCATCAAAAGTCCACTTTTTCTTGCAAAGACATATTTCACAAATGTGACTGATGCTTTGCAATCTCACATATATTCACTAATTTCAATGTTGCTCGCTTTCTTCCTGTTCATCTCCATCTTCCAACACCAGACTATGGTTCAAGTCCTAGGTACTCTTAATTCTTTGAATCAACTCCTGTGCGTTTTTCTGTCTCTCAATCATTTTACTTTGGAATACTGGAAAAGGTTTCACTGGCAAAGTCTCTCTATTTACTTTATTGACAGAAGAATGAGAAGCAGAGCCCCCTTATCTGATGGTTCTCATTTTGTTGTATAAGCTTTTGTAATTCCTCCTTAGACTGTTTTGCATCAGAGATATCTTTGATCCTTCAGGGAAAAAATATTCTGAAGACAGCTGGATACACTAGCTTGAATTTCACACCTGCCTCTCAACATTCCCTGATTGCTGGGGTAAATTAGTTTCTCTTCTGCCTGGTGTACAGTGAAAAAAAAAAGTTAGAATGTTCCATCTGTGTTGTCCATTTTCATTCTTCCTCAACTGATGGGTTTGGATCCGATACTTGGATCTGACTTGGCTGCTTCTACCACATCATTGGATCCAAGAACTTTAAAGATCCTCCCTTTACCCATAATGCCCCACCAATCTAACATACCTCAGATTGAGTTTGCTACCCCTAGATGAACAAAAAAATACAAGAAAAAGGGAAGCTGGAGCTCAAACAAGAGATACAGGTTCCTGTATAACTCTCAGATCTTTCCAAAAGGAAAGGAAGGGGGCAGGTGGATGGGAAGTTGAAGAAGAATGACAATGGACAACACAGATAGAATGTAATGGTGAGTACATAACTTTTTTATCTGATGTTGTTTGTTCCATACATTCTTCAATTGATGGGACAGAACCCACAGTCACTATAACCTTGGAAGGCCCTCATGGAAGGATATTTTGCAGCACTGCAGAGCCAAAGGCTGCTCTGTTCCTGGAAATCAAATCTAATTTGTAATGTGCAATAAAGGTGTGAGAATTAGTCCAAGCTGCAGCTGCAAAATGTCATCTAAGGAATCCCTTAAGCAAAAGGCTGAAAAACTTCCATAGACCTCATGGAATGCGCTCTACTAGGTTTGGGCAAGGATATTTTTTTTCCCTATAAACAAAGGAGATACATTCAGTTAACCATTTGGCCAATGTAACTTTGGATACTGCCCAATCTGTTAGGAAACAAATAACTGGTTAGATTTCTTGAAGTCTTTGGTTCTATGAAGGTAAAAATGAAGTTGTCTATGCTCTTCCAAGAGGTGGGCATATATTCCCTCTTATTCGAAAACTTGGGAAAGAAAACCGGTAGATTAATGACCTGGTTTATGTTGAAATCAGAAGCTACCCTAGGCAAGGAGGATGGATTTTTTCATAAGGGCACCCTGTCTTTGTGAAAAAAAAAACAGAAAAGGAGATTCAGAAGATGGAGCTTGGAGTTCAGATACTCATCTAGCTGATGTGATAGTGACCAGAAAAATGGTTTTCCAAGACAAACGTTTAAGATCTGCTTTGGCTGAAGGTTCAGAGGGAGATTATGTTAGAGACTGAAGCATAACAGTTAAATCCCCAGGAGGAATGGGATCATTTTATGATGGTCTAAGTAAAAAAGCTCCCTTGATTTTCGACCAGGTGGAAATTAGAAATGGTTGCCAATTAAACTTTAATAATTGAGAAACCTCATTTAAGATTGAAGCTAAAAATTCAAGGATAGATGGCAGAGGTGAAGAAGGACACAGATTTTTGCTAAGGGTCCAAAGAACAAATATTTTTCATTTATTCTTAAAAATCTTTCTAGTAGAACCTTTTTGAGAAGACACCAAGATATAACAGACTAGGGAGGAAAGCCTGGGCTGTCTAGCAATTACTAGAATTGAAGAAACCATGTAGTCAGTCTGAGGGAACCATACCCATTGGGTGAGATAGGAGGTTTGGTGCTGGATCCAGAATCCAGGGTGGATGCCATAGGTGAGGCCAGAGGAAGGGGAACCAAATCTGATGAGGTCAGAAGTGTACAATCACAGTAACTGTGTTCCTCAATTGAAATGCTTTCTGTAGAAATTTGGGAATTAGAAGCAACTGGGTAAGCATAACAGAAGCAGAGGTCCATTTGTGGACTAGAGCATCTCTTGGTGACTCCCCTGTTGGAGGGATTGGGGCAAAGAACCTGATGCAGTTGTTGCTGAGGGGAGAAGAGAATAGGTTGCAGCATGGCTGGCCCCATCAATAGAAAATTCTCTTCACCACTTTGACATTCAGAGACCACTTGTGAGGCATCAGAATGGACCCGCTTAGTTTGTCTGAAATTTCACTGGATTTCCCTGGAATTTGTGCTGCTATTAGAAAGCGACCAGAAGAGACCACCCGTTGCCACACTACCATAGCTTCCTGACAAAGAGGGTAAGATCTGGATCCCCCTGTTGATGTACCAGACTATTGACATATTGTCCATCTGTATGGCAAGTCTTGAAAGGCCTGCAACACTGGGAAGACTGCTCTCATCTCCAGAACATTGATATGCATCTTGGCCTCTTCAGGGGACCACATACCTTGAACTGTCCTAAAAGAATGGACCACTGAGTTAAAAGTATCCAATGAAGTATTCTCATGTGGAACCTGGCCAAAGGAACAAGAGTGATAGCTGCTACCATGGATCTCAGGGCTTGTAATGTTAATCAGGCTGGAAGAGAAGAACTCTGAATCAGTTTCTTGTCTTGGGACCTCAGTGTATTTATTCGAGTGAGGGAAAAGAGGTTAACTGACTGACTGCGTCCAGACAAGTACCTTTGAACTCCAGACTCTGAGTACATGTGAGCTGACATTTGCTGTAATTGACTGATTCCCAGATGAAAACACAACTGGAACAAGTAGTCCGCTGCCTGTAGAAGTCGATGTCTGGTTTGGTTTGGGCAGTCAGGAGCCAGTTGTCTAGATATGGAAACACCTGGAATTCCAGCAGTCTCAATTGAGCTGCTACCACCACCATACATTTGGTGAACACCCTGGGGGCTTTGAGGAGGCCAAAAGGCAGTTCTCTGAACTGGTAATGACTAGCTCCCAGATGGATCTGCAGATATCTTCTGGAGCACCTGTTCATTTTTTTTGGAGCACCTGTTCATTTTCATATGATAGTGGACATCCTGATCATCTATCAAGCACATCCAATTGTCCTTTCACAGTGCAAACAAAATGGACTGAACTGTGACCATCCGAAACTTTGAGTATTTTACATGCTGCTTTAGATGGCTGAGATCCAGAATTCGTCTAAAGTCCCCTGTCTTCTTTGGCACTAAAAAGAATACTGAGCAAGTTCCATATCCTTGCTGGTCTGGGGGGGGGGGACTTTTTGGATGACTCTTTTTTTCTACCACCTTTACTTTTTCCAAGGCTACTGCTTCCCTCTAATTGGGTGGAACATTGGGGATGTTTTTCATTTTTGCTTGAGGAATTTGGAAAATTGCTATGAAATAACCACCGAATATAATTTTTTGCACCCAGATGTCTTGTGTGATGTATGCCCAGGCTTCTTGGTGCAGCAATAAGCACCCGCAACTGCCTCCTCAGTACAGTAATCGGGAAATCATTCAGGAGTACTAGAAGGACATTTTAGAGAAGGTATTTCTGAAGCCCTGGTTCTGCAGGCCAACCTTGCCATGAGGACAGCGACTTCCATTAGAGTTCCCCACTCTGCCCCAGGAAGAACAGTCTCCTCGTGAATCCTGGAAAGACCCTTGGGACTTGCAAAACCACATCTTTTTACCACCTCATTGATTCCTGAAGCAGGATCTCTGAGGGGTAAAAAAATGGATCACAAAAGCAGACAGGGTCTTTTTATTATGCTCACTTCTGAAAAGTGTTTCCTTAACTTTGGGTCAAACAATAATGAGCCATCAAAAGAAGCATTGATGAAGGAAGACTTGAATGGTTCCAGAAAATCACACAGGTGCATCCAGGAGTGCTTTCTAACTGCAATGCCTGAACCCATAATCTACAGGTACCCTTGGCTGCATGAGAGATCAGCCTCATGCATGCACTGGAAAAAGAAGAAACTTTTTTCTGGTCCTCCAGAGACTTGGACCCTGAAATAAATTTGGAAAGCTCCTTGGTCAAATTCCTTTGTAATTTGATGAAGTGTGCCAAATAATTCAGTTAAAAAAGAGGAAAGGTTGCCGAGGCATAAATGTGCTTGCCAAATCTGTCCAAGGTCCTGGGCTCCCTATTAGGAGGATGGACAGATAAGCTCTTTTCCACAAGCTCTCTCTTAGTGGCTGCTGCCCCCACCATGTCATATACTGGGACTCCCTTGCTCCAATGGACCTATCTTTGGGTGGTCCTAAAAACTTATCTACCCTCTTACGTATGGGTTCCATTGTATCCAACTCCCTCCATGGTCAGTGCAAGATAAGGTTGATCAACTCACCAACCAGAAGAACCACCAAGACATAGCCAGGCCAGTCCCAAAAGCCTCTAGAAACACAAACTCCTCTCGGGAAGGGTTATAGAAGACCATACACTGGTCTGGTTAAGAAGTTTCTTTTAATTACTATTTTATATATATATATATATATATATATATATATATATATATATATATATATATAAAAACAGAGAAACAAATACCAATAATGGTATTTCAGAAGTATCCTAAGGTCGAGCAGACAGAAAGAAAAGAAAAATAATACCAACAACGATTTCTCAAAGAATACCCTCACAAGGGCAGAAAGGCCTAGCTAGAAAGGGAGTTTAAAATATAAGAAAAGGGTTTGAACATTAAGAAGAGTTCATAAAAGGGCAAAGGAAGGAAGAGGAATAGATACTACAGATAGAAAACTCACAAAAAAGGATATGAGAATTCCTTGTTAACCTCCTAGCTCGAGAGCAGAAAATCCACATGTGAACGATGTGGTGGCAAATTAAATCTGAGGTATGCCAGGATGGTGGGGCATTATGGGTAAAGGGAGGAGCTTGACAGCTGAATCCCCTGAGTCTAGTAAAAGCAGCTGAGTTGAATCTGAGGTCAGATCTGAGACCCAACAGCTGAGGAATGAATGAAAATGATATCAGATTCTGCAGTTATACCAAGGTATAGAATAAATGAAATTAAAATAAAATCTACTGCACAAAATTACACCCCTCATGTTATTTAATAAACTCTACCCCTACCATTGGCATCATTACAGGATGAAATACTTAGGGATTTAGATCGTAAAAGAAGGCCAGTGACTTACCTAAGGGGAACATGTGGAAGTTAAAGACAAGATGATGGTCTATATAAAAAAATGGAATATTAAGATTTAGAGCAGAAAGTGCGAGTCATCAAGATGTTTATATTCCCCTAATAATATACATCAGGAAAGCATTTATTTATGATCGTGATAATAAGTTCTGGGAGTAGTTAAAAGGGAAATCAAAACATTTATATGGTGGGTGGGTTGCAGATTGAGGGGTAGCTGGGTTAAAATGATTTTGATACTAAAAAAGGGAGAATCTGCTAAACCCCATATGCAGACCTACCATGCAGCCACACAAATAAGATTAATCTACTGTCTACAAAACCTTGATACTTACCCAAGAGGATTAGGGGGATTTCATGCAAGAAATACAATATGTGTTCCTCAGCATTAGCAAAGCAAAATCTAAATAATTATTTACACAATATTTAAACAAAACCAAGGACTAATGAATTAAAAAGAATATGTCCCTTGGAAATTTGAGCTTTGGCCCATAGTGTTAGCTAAACCAAAACTGCAGGTGGATAGACCTATTTTGGGTAGATAGCCTTATGCAGAAAAGCAGGTGTTATACTGGGCACAACTTAAAAGGGGTGAGGAAGTGATGGAATGGAGGAAAATAGTAGAACTATATGATATTTTATATTACGTATTATCGCAACCACATTCGGAACTGCAGAAACGGCTTGCTTTCTAGCTGTTCTGCGGCTGAAAAATGTGGTCATCCTGTTTTGGGAACTGGAGTGTGACAATTAAATGTCAGTAACTCCCAAGAAAGCAGATGAGGAAATGAAAAGAATGGAAAGCAAGCCGCTTCTGCAGTGCTGAATGTGGTTGGTCAGAAAAAGTATGTTCAGTCATGTCTGCATCGCATCAAAACAACAGTGACATGTACTTCTTGCACTTTAATCCATTAACTGAGAGAATCGAGTTCTATGACTTTCCTAAACTACATCACAATTTCACAGCGTACTCTCACTTCTAGCATTTTACTCCTTTGTCCCTAATTCCTGTGTGTTTACCCAATCTCAGACAAACGTGCTTAGTAGTTGTAATTGTAATTGCAATTAATTGTAACGTCACAAAACACCACGACTCCTTCCTCAATAACATAAATAATGGATTAGGAGAATGCGTGGTCTTTCAATGGGTTTGCAAAACAGTGAACCCAATTACAATTGGGAAACTGACCCCTAAGTACCGGGAGAACCAAAGCATAAAAAAAAAACAGCGCAGCATGTGCTGAGCACATGTGGTGCGAAGTGACCCAAAGCAACAAGAATAAAACAGCACAAGACCACCCATGATCAGTCCTTTCTACAGCTAAAATGAAGGCTGCAACCCAAGGCTGTCCTTTGTACAGCTAAAATGAAGGCTGCAGCCCAAGGCTGGCAAAGTTAAAACAGCTTTCATTCTCGAAAGCCACAAGGAGGATGCTGAAGGTTAAGTACTGTATGCACTGGTCTCGGACTGTTTATAACTTGCCTTTAATGCTGCTATTTAGATTTTCTTCTCTTTTCCAGGAAACTGGAAAGTTCTGCTCAGCTTTTACGAAAGAGTTAAAAGAGAAAGTCTGTCCTGGCAGCAAGGAAGAAAGAAGGGTACTTCTACCACGCATTCTCTCAATCACTTTATTTTATTGAGATAGGAGTTGATAACATAAATAACATGACTGCGACAATGCGTGGTTGCGATAATACGTAAGTACCATAAAAAAAAAAAAAAAATATATATATATATATATATATATATATATATATATGTATATATATATATATATATATATATATATATATATATATGATGACAGTAGAACTATTTTAAAATATCAGGGACTCCACAGCATACTAGAGTAATATGAAATTAGTGTAAAATGGAGGAAAGTCCAGAAACCAAACCTGATAAGGGCATTAATTAGGCTAAAGTTACAAAATCAGATAATAAAAAGCTCTTAAGGAGGATATACAGAGCAATGGTGGGTGATTACAGGAAATTAGCAAATTACCAAGTAATAGAATGGCATAAAATACTGCTGCACCCTATCACTGAAGGACAATGGTTAGAGATCTGCAAAGCATGTCGGCAATTCTCGAAATCCATGAAATTTTTAATTTTCACCCATAAATGTCTGCATAAGTACTTTTACATACGAGACAGGCTCTAAAACTATTTAATGGAGTAAGTCCAATGCGTTGGAAGTGCCAAGAAAACCAAATAGGAGAGTAGAAACATGTTTGGAGTTGCTCCAATTAACTAAACTTAAAGACGAGATTCAGGAGTTAATAAGGAAGGTTCTAGATAATATGTCGAGTCTCCAGGAAGCTTATTTATACTTTAGTTGGATAGGGAGGCTACAGGAAACACTGCAGATAAAGGCATTAGTGGGATTAATTTTGACAGCAGCAAAAAAAGCTATAACTAAAAAATGATACCATCTGGAAGAACCTAAAGGTACTGAGGTGGTGGAAATCCTAAGCAAGACCAGATAATTGGAACTCATCTATGAGCTAGGAAAATAAGTAGAATACTAAGGAATAAATGGATGCTATAGCAGCAATTAGTTCTGAACATGATGTATTGAGGAAAAATAAGCTTTAATTAACTTTATACATTCAAGATAACATCAAGTAAACAACAGTGCAGTGCTGCTACATAAGATATGAACATTATATTGCATTTGATGCTTCATGGTTTGCTTTGCAGTATGTGAATGAAATTTGCCATTGGGGAACTATTTGCTCTTTTCTGTCAGGCATATGCACCCTGTTTCCTCCTTATTAAATTACTTATTTTTAAGTCATTTAACATTTCTGAAAATCTAATGTCTGTGGGAAACTAATTCCAGGTGACACAGCCTGATGTAGGGAAGGCTTTTTCTCCTATTCAGGGTTTAAAACTTGGGTAAGTAAGGGTCATGTAGTCTTCCAGGTAATCCATTAAGGGTAGTATATAAGTTTGTTAATATTAAATTGAAGGGAACTAACTAGGAAGGAAGCTGTATCTGTGATTGGACGACAATTTAGTGCATTAATAAGGTCACAATGATAAGTGCATTTGTTTACAAGGGGGCAAATCTGAAGATTTTTTTTTTCAGCTGTCTGAGATCTTTCTGTGTTATAACCTGAGTGAAGGGTTAGAAATGGTAAGTCATACCCTGTTTTTGGAAGAATATGTGAAAGTCTGTAAACTAGTTTAAGTTGTTTCAGGATATTTTGAGTGACACTGTCAGTATGTTTTCTAAATATTAGGGAAAGTTCAAGAGTACGTCCTAGGTACTTGTATTCAGTGACATTCTGGATTATAAAATGAAACAAACAGTTTAATACAGAAAAAAAAATTAAAAATAAGATAAAAGATGAGTGCTTTCGCATCAAAACTAGATGCTTCATCAGATCTGCAGCAATAAAATAAACAGAGCATTTAAGGCATTACCTTAGACCACGTGATTTAAGCACAGGTTTTACAGGTATAAAATAATTCAATCCTTTGCCCCTAGTGGCCCGTAAAATAATCATCCATTTAATATCAGTGCACTCAGTATGAGTCCTAATATTGCCCCCTCTAGGGCTAACAATCAAGTTCAAGCACCATAATCTTAAAGCAATGTTCAGTCCCCCTTCCTGCATTACATGTTTTGATAAAGCACTTTTAATCATCGTGTTTATTAATAGAGTAAAGGTGTTCCGTAATATGATCTCTGAGGTACCGATTAGTCTTGCCAACATAAAATGATTGGTAGACATCACTTACAGCCATGTATACAAGATTAGAAGAACCACAGTCAGCATATCTATTAAAATTAAAATAAAACATGTGGGAAGTATCAGGATGAAAAAATGGTTGTCAGTTTTGATAAACTTACACATGCTACACCCCTTACAGGGAAATGTCCCAATCTTATTAGCATTATAAGAACGTACAGATTCAGAAGTCAATTTCTTATAACACAGCCTGTCCTTCAAAGTTTTACTATTTCTAAAAGAGAAAAAAGGCTGCATACCCAGAGCAGTCTTACACTTCTGATCTACTCCAAAAACATGCCAGTGGCTCCTTATTATATCACAAATCAATCTAACATCATTGGAGTAAAACAGGCACATCCTCAGAGTGTTGCCTGCTTGAATATCAGTACACAGATTCATCTGATCTTTTGTGAAAAAAGGGTCTGGTCCTGGTGCTCCTAAAAGATATGGCATCATTCTGTGCTAAGGATACCTCTGTTTTGTCATAGCCCCCTTCCATAAACTCTTTGGTCAATAAACTAAAAGAATTATACATGTCACTATCTTTAGTATGAAGATGTGCTGATCTAAAGAACTGACCTCTAACAACATTACGTTTAACATGTGCTGAATGCATACTGCATGCATGTAAAATATTGTTCTTCTTACAAGACTTCTTAAATAGAGATGTATCTCACGTGGTCTAAGGTAATGCCTTAAATGCTCTGTTTATTTCATTGCTGCAGATCTGATGAAGCATCTAGTTTTGACGTGAAAGCACTTATCTTTTATCTTATTTTTAGTTTTGTTTTTGTATTAAAAGTTTTTTTTATATGCCATCTGCCCTGCTAGACAGGGGTCCAGGGAAGTAAATATTGTGGGAAGAAATAGCCAGGGAATTGTTATGGCTAGGCTTGTATAGGCCCTAGGGCCGATAGCCTAGTACCAACCTATGAACCTGTGTGATCTATGTCATCTGGCTGACCATTTATTTCATTTTATATACATTTTTTCCTTTATCGGTTTTGCTCCTGTTTTGTTTTGGTTTGACATTCTGGATTACATTACCTTGGGTATCAGTGAATGCAAAAAGGAAAGGGTTGCTAGGTGATGAGGTTACTTAAATAACGTAATGTTAGCTTTGGTTGGACTGATAAGTAGTTTATTGGTCGCTGACCATTTACATAAATGTAAGAAGCTCTTTTATATTTGGGATCCGTGGGTTTTATGAGTTTGGTCTGTTTAAGATATCATCTGTGTGCAGAATCATGTCAAGTAAGGGTAGCTCACTGGTAAAGTCATTTATGAAAAGGGAAAAAGAAGAGGCCTAAGGACAGAGCCTTGAGGAAAACCAATGATAAGAATTCCCTTGGTAGAGACATGGTTATGGTACTGTATCTCAAATGTCCAATCTGAAAGAAACCAATTTGTTGCATTATCATCAAAGTTATACCTTTTAAGTGTCTTCAGTAATATATCATGGTTGGCTGTTTTGAGTGACCAAGTCCTATCAACAAATGCATCTAATGTTATGATGCCCTCATTCTTATTGGAGTAAATGGAATCAATGGCAGGGACCAGGGCTGAGGTAGTGCTGAAGGCATTGCGGAAGCCATGCTGGTGATCAGAGAGAAAGCCATAGCTATTTATGCATTTGAAAATATTTAGTCTTTCAGATGCTTTGGAGAGGTTAAAAATACAGGAGTGGTTCTGCAATTTTTTCTGCTGATTTCCTTAGGAATGTTGGATGGATTAGACCAGATTAAGTGAATGAACCATTAGGGTTATTTAGGAACTTTTTGGTTTTACTGACAGCAATGTCTGTTATGTGGAATCTGGTGACAAGTGCAGGTGCTAGAATTCTGAGGGGCAGAAGAGAAATGCTTACATCAACAGAAGAAGCCAGGAATGCTTTGAATTTCTCAGCAAATGAAGAGGGAGAATTTGAGTTTGAAATATTAAAGAGAAAGGGATTTGTTATAGGATGTTATTTTTTTTCCTTTTAGAATACTTTGGGTTGGCTGGCTGCAGATTTTGCTGTTTTCTAAGATAGTGTGCATTTGCTAAATTGGTAAGTTTTCTAGTTGCTCTTATTAGTTTCAGGAAGGTTTGCTGTTGAGTGGTATTGGTTGGGCTTTGTTTCGAGCCTTCCCATGAGTTGTCCCTTAGTTTTGCAATTTTCTTGAAATCGTTAGTCAGCCAGGTTGAAATCTGTCCTGTAAGCCATTTGGTTAAAAGAAATGTAACCATGTAAGGTTTGATAATCATCGGCCCTAAAAGACAGACTTGCAGAGGTATAAACTTCATACCATATCTGTTTAGTGGTCTACTCCCATTATTATTCATGACAGAGTCAAGAGAAGGAATTAGTTCAGCTCCTTTATCTAAGTCCACAGAGATAAAAGTAGGGTCAGCAGTAGGGTTTTATGTAGAAATTTGTGTGAGTCTTGTACTGTGTAAAATCTTGTCAGGCCTTTTAGGAGCTGAAGGTTGGTGTAAGCGAAGGTGCTAAAAAGATGCTTTCCAAGGTTCTAAGCATGGGGGTGGGGATATGAATGGTCGGACCAAAATAAAATTTCCTCATTTGGAGAGTCAGAAGAAGGAGTAACTTCCTAATCTGAATCATGATCTGAAGGTGAGGCTTCTGCATCAGAAGGATCCTCTTCATTAGAAGAAGACAGGATTGTATAACTTTAACAAGCTCTGTGCCAAAGCAGACCATTCATGCTGAGATGTCTGAGAAATAGGCTTTTCAGAAGAAACTTTCCTAGAAGTAATATAAGGAGGAAGAGATAATGCTTTGTTTTCTGCTGTCTTTTCTGTGGAATGTTCACCTGAGTTTTCTCAGCTAATGGATAGACCTCCACTCCATAACCCTCAATCTCTTCCATCGCAAGTATCTGGTATACATCCCCATTACCTTCTGAAATAATGACTCTTGGTTCAACAGGACTTATAATCAGATGCACCATTGGGAGGAGACGAAAATATGATCAGACATAATACAAATACTGAAAAACTGGAAACTCTTGTTTATGGGTATGAATACTAAGATACAAACTGTGAAAATGTTTTTAATCACCTTTATTTTATATATGGGTTAGGCATATTTTTATCAATCAGAGAAGTTGTGGACAATAATTAGTAGAGAGTTGAAGGAATTTATCTAGGAGGGGAAGAGGGCAAGAGTTAAGTGAAATAAGTTGATCCTTCAGAAAGAACAAGGTGGTTTAGGATCACTTGATTTGAAGAGATATTTTAGAGTTACACAGTTAAAACTCATATGCATAGCACAAGCAGAAGGTTACAATTCAAAATGGAAAAGGATGAAGATGAAGCGGGGGGGGGGGTTCAAGAAATAAAGAGAGAGTATGTGGGATTTTGGATGCAGATCCTTCAGGAGAATAATAACAACCATGCAGAATATTAAATTCATAAAGTAGCAGAAAGTATTCCAAGAACTAAGTCAACATGAGAATAAAGAAAGGAGATTTGGCAAATAGGGATGACTGCAAGTAGGGGTATAAGAAATAGGCAAAAAGGGGCTGGGCTAATTTCTAGTTTTCTCCAGTAAATCTGGCAAATGAATCAATGTATTGGGAGGAAATAACTAGAGAGGGGGGAAGGTAATAGTGTAGGATCAGGCCAAGAATATATTTTGACTGCAGGCCTTCCTTATCAGGGATTGATATCAGAGTATAGGCAGAAAGGGAAAGGGGAATCTTAAGTGAAATACCTGCTCTGGTGAAGTTTTTAGTTGAATCTAGAACAAAAGTGCCTGTTAAAAAAGGATAATTAGGGTATATAAAATATTGCATGATAACTATAAGAATCAATCAGAGGAGGTTGGAAAAAACTTGGAACAGAGAGTGGAAAAACAATTTACAACAGAACAAAGGAAGGCTCCAAAGTATGCAAAGTCCAGAAGGTTTAGAATCTTTGCTGAGAAGTGTTTGCATAGGTATTTTATACCCTAAGCAGACTTCAAAGAATTGTTCCTCAAGTAGATAGCAAATGTTGGGGGTATAATGGGGAAGAAAGAGGTCACTGGCAGCACGTTATGGGAGTATAGTTAGCTGGCAGATTTTAAAAATTCCCTACAGAATATTCTGCTACTCTGCCAGAAATATTAGGTGAACAAAGAGTTGTAATTAAGGATGTGATTTTTTTGAGCTGGGATACAGAATACGAACTGCCTAGACATAGTAAGTCCTTATTAAGTTTAATTCTGTTGGCTGATAGAAAATGGAAATTAAAGTTTAAACTAGTTGTATTTAAAGTAGTGGATATTATAAAAAGAGATAAAAGAACTGGAAGAGGGATCTTTAGAAGAGGGAAGGAGTGAATTACATAGAAATATATGGAAATTGGTGGAACAATACATGCGTAATGATGACTGAAGTTTAAAGGAAGTCAGGAATTCAGCAATTTATGTAATGTTGGACTGATGATAATTACAAAGAAAAGATATGTCAAAAGAAAAAGTCAAAATTAACTTATATTGTCATTCAGACCATACACTAGTGCACAGCTGAATGAAATTATGTTTCTCCAAGCTCAAGTACAATTAGAAACACAAAAACATACATATACAACAGTAACAACAACAGTGACAGAGCCAACCGAAGGCACAAAAAGCACTGAAGTATCTTCAGCCAATCATGACTTTTGGACTACAGTAATCCACTTCATCCTCACCACCACCAATTCCCTCTCCAACACCAGCAACATTCCAAGTCCAGTCTGGTCTTCTGACACCACAGATCTAAGTCTGATTTAAACAACAACTGGCAAATAAGTTATTTGCTACCTGCATTTGGTGCAACCATCACTACCTACAGGCCAGAACAGCCAAAACTAGTTCACCGATCTTCCCACAGATTTTCACCATCCACATAATCATGAACATCAGCAGTGGTAGCAGCATCCCCAATCCAGTCCAGTTCCCTCTGACCCAACTATTCAGTCTGGTCTTTTTAATCAAGCCTGGCAACAAAAAGGTTTCTGCCTCCACTACTTGCCACTGATGGCCCAACTTCCATGATCAGTTTAATGATCCAACAAGCAAAAAAAAACCCAACAAAACACGCAACTTCAGTCAACCTCATACTCAGTAATGGACTACCAATCAACAATTTCTAAATTCCAAACGTAAAAACATAAATGCACCTTTGGAGCCAGAGAGGCCGCTGCGACACAAGGTACGGCCATCTTCTATATGCCTCCTTATGTGATGTATAATGTATGTAAATGGAAAACATGTTAATTTGGTTTATTACTTTTTATGTTAATGAATGTTTGCCTATGTCTTAAGGGATAATTTAATAAAGGTGTTTAAAAAAAAAAATGGTCATCATCATGGTCCTGCATTTTTCCATGGTCATAATGACCTTCCAAATAGCAGTACTAGACAGTGTGGCTGAAGTCTATAGACAATCCAGGGGCTGCAAAAGTGCTTCACTGGGATCCACTGCATCCAGCTATGATGAGGAATAGAAGGTCCTATATGAGTCATCCACTTCTTTTTGTGCCTTATTCTTATGTTTTATCTCTATACTTCTTTTTAGCTGGAGGGTCGAGCACTGAAGCCAAAGAAGCAGACTGCATAGAAAAGCATACCAAGAGAGACAACCTCTTGTTCTCCAGGTAATGGCTGAGGGTCCTAAGGTGGCTTCTTAATCTTTAAGGAACAAACCTCTGAAAGACTTAACTAGATTTCTAGAATGGTAGTCATGATAGGGAATTTGTCTACCACAGTCACGGTTTCCCTTTTTTGAGAAAGACATATGAGAAAAAAAAACACAAGTTCTATAAAAATAAAAAAGAATCCCCAATGGGATACTTATTTTCTAGAGTTTTAGAGGCTGTAATAAACAAAATGGCATACTGTTCACAGTGCTGATGGATGTCTGCATTTACAAATGTGTCAAGAAAGTTTCGAATATGGCCCTGATGCTCCTCTTTACCCTGCAATCTGGTGCATGCCTATGACAGATATACATACACTTTATGGGGAAAGGTTCCTGACCTTTGGTAAGCTGGTAGGTGAGATAAACTCTTGCAGGGAAAGTCCCAGATATTAAGAATACTGCAAAAGTGACTCAATGAGAAACATATGAGGGTAACATGATCAGACCCAAAGTACAGCATGGTGGCAAAAGTGCATATTTATTTATTTGACATTTGTTGACCGGGTTAGTCCAGCTGAGCCGAAGCCCTTTTTCAGTGGAGACCCAGGGAGAAATGCTCCACAAATACATACACATTACAATGCATAGCTACTAAAAGACATAACTAATAAATAAATAAAAGAAGATTAACAATTTAAGGAAAACTGTACAGATTAGAGATATGACATGAGATTGTTAACAGATTCTAAGAATCAGAGATGTGCAGGCTATTAAAGTACAGAGTGAAAGTTAAACAAATAGAAAGAAGAAAATAAATGACATTCTATAGCTTCAGTTCTCCTACAAAGAAGAAGTGAGAAAGAAAAATGTTAGAAATGGGTCTATATCACGTTGTCGAACTTTTAAAAGTCTGAATGTCATATGGTCGACACCATATGATCGAAGTTTTAAAAGTTCAAATGTTTCAACAGAGATCTCCATACAGTGCGGAATGGGAACATTTCCCTTTTTTTTAGTGCGATCCTGGAGTTGGTAAAGAGCAGGGGGTGTGGGGGGTGCAGGGAGGCTTCCCCCTGCTTAAACCGTTCAGGTATTTTTTTCTTTGGTTTATTTATTTATTTATTTTTATTACCGATGTTTCAACTTTTAAAAGTTTGATTATGTAATACAGATGCGTTAGGAACAATTTTGAGTATTTATGTGAATAGTAAAATGCAGGTACAAGGTAGAGTAAGACGGAAAAAGTGGGAGTAATACATTAAGTTAAGGTAGAAGAGAAAGAAGAAGGGTGACACAGGTGAGGGAGGGGAGAGGGAGACAGGTTAGACAGAGAGAAGTAAAAAGTAGGATCAATCTGGGGGATGATTACACTGACATAGTCTTATATTGCTTAGGTGTTTTATAATGCATTTCTGAACTTATATTTGGATTTAATGATTTGAATGTCAATTGGAAGTTTATTCCAGTTATCAGCTGGTGAACAGCTATACAGGTTTTTGCTGAATTTGATCTTAGGCTTATATATAGCAAGGAGATGTTCAGAGCTTCTAAATGTTCTAGATGGAGAGTAGGCGCATTTAATAGAGGTAATGCTGGGACAGAAAGATGGCTGGTGCTGTATAGAGTGAATTATCTGAAGCTGAGACAGACGAAGGTAATGGGGAAGCTCTAACCAGTTAAGTTTCCTGAGAGCCAAACAGTGATGAGAAAAATATGGGAATCCAGCAGCAAATTTTGCAATCTTGTTGTAGGTGGTTTCTAATTTAGAAAGGAGTGTGGTTTGTAAGTTGTTGAGTACTTGAGAGCCATAGACAAGGGGTGGTAGTAGATTAGCGTAAGATAGAGCAATCTTGGCATTACTCGATAAAAAGTTTTTTGTTCCTGTAGAGCAGTCCATTATTATTATTATTATTATTATTATTATTATTATAGTCCGCGGTGGTAGTGCTGCGGTAGTGTTGTCGCCTCACAGTAAGACGCTGTCTGGTTCGAGTCTCAGTTAGAGCGTCTTCGAGTCTCAGTTAGAGCGTCTTCTGCGTGGAGACATGCGGGAATGGGCGTACCTTCGTTGAAGGTTGTACGTCAGGGCTGGCAACTCGGTACGTAAAAATCAACTGCCAATCATTAGCGGACCGGAGTTCCACTGTGGCGACCCCTAACCGGGAAAAGCCGAAAGACTGAGAGAGAGAGATTATTATTATTATACTAATGACCTTGTAAAGAGAGTGTAGTTATATAAATATTTAAATTATGAAGCTTAACTAATGGCTGAATAAATACAGAAAACATATTTATGAGAGAAGATAATTCTATTTTATTCCCACTTTCAGCTTTAAATCATTAAGAAAGTTACTTTGACTATCAGTGATAAGACATAAATATCCATATATGATCTCAGTTAGTGAATAAAATGATAAACCTATTGTTTTCCCATAAAACGATACAGTGGACTTAGATGAAAATTTCTACTTGGCTGTGGCTATTAGTTATTGTTCTTGTTAAAAAACTTCTTCTCTGTGAATCCACCATGCTACGAGATATTGCAAACACTTGTGATGCGAATGGGAGTTGTCATTGGCTGATGTTTTATTGACCACTGTACTGCTGGAGTCCATTGTAGTATTCTCAAGTGAAAGTAAGTCAAGGGAGCCAGTACTATAGATGCTGCCACTGATCCCAGTAGCTGTAGGACTAATTTGGCTGGAAGGGAATAAAGAGTAAGGATGTGTAATGCCAGTTTCATTAAAATCTCATTTATGGTAAGTTTGCCACTTGTGCCTGGGTTTCTAGATGAACCCCAATGAACTCCAGAGTTTACATAGGGTAGAGTTGAGACTTGGAGAGATTTATAGTAATGTTCAGATGCAGACAGAGGTGGAGCAAGTAATTCATGGCTTGAATTATTAGAGGCTTTGTGGAAGCGGACAGGAGCCAGTTGTCTAGATAAGGAAACACATGGAATCTATGCTGTCTCAGGTGAGCTGCAACCACTGCCATGTAATTGGTGAACACCCTGGGGGCTGTAGTGACACTAAAGGAGTGTTCTCTGAACTGGTAGTGACTATCTCCCGGCTGGAAGTATAGATATTTCCTCGAGCACCTCTGTATTTTGATGTGATACTACACAATCTGAAGGTCTACAGAGCACATTCAATTATCCTTCCTTCCTTCTTTAAAAGATGCATGATGGACCAAACCATTACCAGAACTTCAGGAGTTTCATAAACTGATTTAGATTGCTAAGTTCCAAAAATTGGTCTTGGGTCCCCAGTCTTTTCTGGCAAGAAAAAGAATACTGAGTAGATTCTGGACCCTTGTTGGTCTGGTGGTATTGGCTGGATGACACTTTTCTCCAGCAGCTTTTGTATTTCTGTAGTTGCTGCTTTCCTCTGATTGGGTTTAATGTCAGGAATTAATTTGTTGTGTTTTAGAGGAAAAAGGGAAAATGGTACATTATAACCACTGGAAATAATATTCTGCACTCAAGAATTTTTGGTACTGGCAATTAGAGTCGATCCCAGCCCCCAGGATGCATACTGAATGTGACAGGGTCAGACACGTCTGGGTCAGAGAAAGTTTCAGGGTCAAAGAAGGGCAAGTCTTCGGATCTGATAAGACATACTCTGAAGTCTAATGTCCAAAATCTCCAAAACACTGAACAGATCAGAGTAGGAGTCAAAGTTTGGAGTTGTGTAGTGGAAAGGCTCACAGGCCTGATGGGAGTTGCAGCTGGTATAACACCCATCTGAATCTGGGTTCTGAAAAAAGTTTTCATCACCCTATCCATATCACTTTCTGAGGCTCCTCAATGACCTAAGGGAAGATGAAGTTGATGGTGGACGGGAAGCTCTTCGAGGTGTGTCCTAAAGGAAAGGAGAATGAAGGCTTGAAGACACTGGATCTGGTGAAAATTTAAGTGATTTGGACCTGAGGCTAGTCAGATCCAAACGAGAGGATGGATATGAAGGTTCAGTTTTCATCAGAGTTGAGCCCTTGGATGTGGACAGATCCAATATTTTAGAGATTTTCTTGGACAGAGCCAAGCCAAAAGAAATTGAGGGAGGAAAGTAGTCAGAGGAATGCTTCCTCAAATCTTTAGGTTTATCTGCTGCTTCTCCTGAAGAGTTCTTGGAAGAGGATGGGGCCCCAGAGATAGACGAAGCATAAGATGGAAGAAGACCTTTCAGGATTAATTTATTTTTCCTCTCAACCAAAGCCCTATTAATGAAGCTGAAACAAATGTCAAAATTTAGATTAAGAGGCCCTGGACACAGGCAATACACACACACTGAGAATTAGAGTTTGGGATTTTGTGTCCACAAGTGGAACACTTTTTAAAACCAGTATTTTTTTCTGACATTGTTGTAAAGACATCAAGCTAAAAAAAATATCAACAATGGTAAGAAGGACTTCCAAGATGGCTGCACATTGGGTAACAACTTAATTGTAGCACTCCCAGTGTAAAAACAGAAACTCAGCGCAGAAAGCCAGAGAACTTATATTTCTTGGCAAATTTCAGTAAAAGGCTAGCAAGTGCACTGCCTGTATGTCAGGAAAAAAGAAATACACAGGGCTTGAAAGAAAAACAGCTACAAAAGGTGAGGAAACAACACTGACTGAGAAAAGTACTGCAGCTGTTCAGCAAAAAGCCGTACAAGCTTCAGACATGACTTCCAGTAACCTAGAGCAAAGTATAAGACAACTGCACACAGACCTGATTAAAATAAACAAAATACTGATGGGAGTATATCAACTCAAACAACAAAAGGCTGGAAAAAATGGAAGAAGCTTTAAACAAATATTCAGATAAGGTGATAAAGCTGCAAAAATCGGAGGTCGAAATGAAGAAAGGGCTGGCTAAGTATGAGACTATTTAGGAAGAGATGTTTCAAAAATGGTAGAATTAAATGGCAGAGCACATAGGGAAAATTTGAGATTTTCTGATGTACCAGAGAAAATAAAAGGGACAGACTACACCGATTTTATGAAGGCATGAATAAGCAACTGCACTGGTATTTCATAGCAGGAACTGCTAACTGAAATTGCACACCATGTGTATGCACCAAACTTGCCTATGAGGAAGCAACCTACACCTTTAATAGCAAAGATGCAATCCTACCAGCAGAAGGAGTTGATTTGGGTAAAACTGTGACAGAAAGACAAAGTACTAAAAGTGGGAGACAGCAGAGTGTTTGTGGACAACTATTACTCATTGTACAGGAGTAAATTTATTCCACTATTCAGGGAATGTCAAGAAGCAAGTGTGAGATTCAAACTGCTTTATGGAACTATCTTCAAAATATTCTTCTCTGGAGGGGTGAAATCATTTTTTTGATGAAGTACATGCTAAGGAGAAAGTTTGTCCAACAAAATGCTGTGAAACAGAAGGAGATTCTGCTTCTTGTTCTTCTGGTAATAAAGACCCCCCCCAGAGAGACTATGCCAGTGAAACCTTTTCCAATGTTTCAATGGAAAATGCTTGAGAGAAGGAAAAAAGCACAAGAATTGACTAGAAGAATCAATGAAGCAGAGACAGGATCTAAGAGATGGAGATGAACGGGAATAAAACCAGTAATTTGGAAATTGACAAATGTGGGGTTACAAACCAATAATTATATTTGTGAACCATGACAGATCAAGAAAATCTGGAAATATTGGACTTTTATGGACTTTGTCAAACTTGTAGGGGACTCTAAAGCATATGCCCTACTTCAAATCATTAACGTTCATAAAATACTTAGGAGAGGGGAACAGTAGGGAGAACATTAACTAAGTAAATTTTTTTTTCTTTTTTTATGTAATTCAGTCTAATCTTGTGATATGAGTAAATAGTGTAAATAGTGTATTCTATATAAACTGCTTAATTGCCTCTGAAGATTTTCTCCCCTGGCCTCCGCTGAAAATGGGTTCTTGTCCAGTCAGACTATCCTGGTAAACAAACGTTAAATAAATAAAAATAAAAACAAATTAATGGTACTGTTTTTAATAGTGCAGGATTTTCTTTGCATGCTATAACGTTTTCTCAGTTATTTTTAGGTGTAAGGGGGATACTAATGCAAAGAGGTGTTCCAGTTTTTTTTTCTTTCTCTCTTTTTCTCTCTTTCTCCTTGTTAAGTTTTAAGAAATTCAGGCACTGCAATTTAAAAAAAAATCTGGTTAAAAGAGCATGACAAAGGAAAAATTAGTATGCTTTTTCTCATTCTTGCATAGGTGAATGACTGGATTAAGGCTCTTAGCTTGATCTAGTAATAAGTTTTAAGAAAAAGCAAGTAAATGAAAAAGAATATTGAATATTATAAGGCTTTTTTCTAGGTAATAAATTCATGCTTAGTAGCAATTCTGCATCTGGATCTCATGTCTCCAGGAGAAAATCTGATAAAGAGAAATGACTAGGAGGTCATGTTCTCTGAAAGCATTCAAGTATTCCCAACTGAGAGTGCTATTAAAATAAGACAAAAAAAAAACAGACAGAACTTAGTAGAAACACAGGTTGCACCATGTGTCTTAGCATGGATATCCCTTCTTTTAGGTTAACTCAAGTGTGTGAGTGTGGCTGTCAGTCTGGAACATTTGTTCCTATTAGGAAGGTAAGACATCAATATTTGAAGATGTACATAATTTTGTGTTAATAGTTTTAAGGGGGAGTACTGGGACTGTGTTTGTTTTTCTTTCTTTTTTTGAGGGCTTTTAATAAAACAAAAACATTTTGATAGATGTTAAATCAGCTTGAATGAGTAAGACAAGAAACAGCTGTATAAAAGATCAACCTGTCAAACAGTGTATGTATGTAAAACAAAAGCTGGAACTAGACATTTAACAAAAATGCTGTTTATATATAGAAGGTGTGAATAATAACTTTTTAATATAATGATGATTTCTATAATGCCTTTAAATATCAATGGTTTCACAAATAAATACAAAAAAGAAAGAGCAGTGAACTATATTAAAAAATAGAGTGCAAATAGCTACTCTACAGGAGATACACACTTGGAAAGAAGTGAACATGTGAATTTGATAAATAAAGGTTTTCAGGATGGTTATTCAGCAGAATACCTGGTACGAGGAAAAGAGGAGCACTTATATTAATTGCAAGAGGAGCTCTGATAGTGATAGAAAAGGATAAAAAAGATAAAAATGGTAGATTTGTAGTATTAAGGGGCAACTGGCAATGCAGGATGCTTACATGCCTACACTGGCATGTATTTATATTCCACCTAAAACTGCTATAAAAAGAAGTTATGTCTTACCATAACATTCCATCTGTGTTGTTCATCTTCTTTCATTCATCACTGATGGGTTCGATTTCGAGCCCTTGGAACAGAGTCAGCCTTCTTACCAAGCTTGCACCAACCAAAAAACTCTCTAGTGAAGCTTCTACCCAGAATGCCCTTCTCTCTGTTACCACAGATCGAGTTAGCTAGTAATAGAGAAGTAAAGCTAAGGCCACTTCTACGCAAATACCCTAGGACACCACTTGGACCCAAAACATCCCCCAGTAGTCTTTGCAGGGGGAAGGAGGGTGGGAAGTGATGAATGAAAGATGCTGAACAATACAGATGGAACATTATGGCAAGACATAACTTCTTTATCTGATGTTGTTAATCTTCTTTCCATTCATCACTGATGGGACAGAATCCCAAGCTACCTTGAAGTCCATAGACGGCCCTTATGGAAGAACATTCCTGAGTACCACTGAGCCAAAGGCAGCTCTCCCTCTGGAGACCAAGTCCAATTTGTAATGACTGATAAAGGTATGAGGCTTAGCCCAAGTGGCTGCTGTGCAAATGTCATCCATATATGCTCTGCAGTGGAAAGCTACAGATGTAGCCATAGATTTAGTGGAGTGAGCTTTAACTTTTGGCATAGGTTTTTTTATGAGGGAATAGATGAAATGTATGCAGCCCCTTAGCCATTTTGATAATGTAGCTTTGGAAGCAGCATTTCTCATTCTACGCCCAGAAAAAGGAGATGCAAAACTGTTCAGACTTACAGATAGGTTTGGCCCTGTCTAGGTAAAATATCAGTTGCCTATGTACATCCAAGGAATGTAGGCAGTACTCTCCTTTATTGGAAAAATTCAGAAAGAACACTGGTAGGTCCATGGTCTGGTTAATGGAAACTTCTGAAACAACTTTGGGAAGAAAGGATGGGTTTGTCCGAAGAGATGCTCTGCCTTTATGGAAGACCAGATAGGGCCTCTTGATACACAATGCCTGCAGCTCCGAGACCCGGCTTTGCATAGACATAAAGAGATGAGAGGGATGTCATCTATACCACCATGGAAATTAGAAATCACCACCAGGTGTACTTGTACAGTAGAGGCAGAGGCTCCATTGTCAAAGAACTTAGCCAAGTCTTGCAGCACTGCAATCACTGGAGCTGAATACAGGTCTAGCATGTTATCCTTAGACCAGATGGAGAACCTTATCCATTTATCCTGATATAATCTTCTGGTGGATGGGTTATGAGAGGCCAGGATGATGTCTTGAACAGGTGAGGTGAGATTAGCTTGCCTGGCAACTAACGGAAGTGGAGAAACCAAGCCGTAAGCTTGAGACTAGACAGATTCGGGAGGTTCAAACCTTGGGGGTGAGTAATCAGATCTGAAAGAGGGTCCAGAATCCACAGTGGGTATACTAGGTGAGGCCAAAGTAAGGGGAACCAAACCTGTCGAGGCCAGAACAGAGCTATGAGGATCACCTTGCATCTCAACCAAACAGCTTTCTTTAGAAATTGTGGAATCAGGGGAAAGGGAGGATAAGTGTAAAGAAGTCCTATGCCAATCGTGGATTACAGCATCCCTCGGGGACTCCCCCTCCAGGGGCAACAGGGTGAAATAGCTGCTGCACTTGTTGTTTGATGTGGAGGTGAAAAGATTGCAGCAAGGCTGCTTCAGTGGCTGAAGATTTCTGTCTCCACCTCGAGATTGAAAGACCACTCGTGAGGTAGGAGGATGCAGCTGCTCAGTTTGTCCACAATTGCACTGGAGCTCCATGGGATATGCATTGCTATCAGAAAGCAGTTGGAAGTTATAGCCCACTGTCAAATTCTCATGGCCTCTAGACAAAGGGGGTAGGACTTGGTTCCTCCTTGCTTGTTGATATACCAGACCACTGACATGTTGTCTGACCGAATTGCAATTGTCCCAGAAGGGAGAACAAAATGAAAAGCCTGCAACACTAACAGCACTGCTCTCAGTTCCAGGACACTGATATGCAGGTGGGCCTCTGAGATGGACCATGCGCCTTGGACTGTCTTGCCCTGGAAATGGCCCCCCACCTGATCAGGGAAACATTCATGGTCACAATGGCCCTGGGCTGAGGGGATTGAAATGGGTGGCTCCAAAGTTCTGCATCTGGCCTCATCCACCAAAGTAGGACCTGCTTGCAGGAGTTGGTTATTTGAATCTGGTGAGGGGGTGATAGATCAGGACCACTGACAAAGAAATAGCCACTGCAGGATTTGCTTGTTTAGCTTCGCTAGGGGCACTATTGGAATTGAAGCTGCCATGAATCCTAGGGTGTAAAGAACTTCTCTTGCTGAAACTTTTGTTTGAGAGAGTATCCCTCAACAGCTGGAGCCTCAATCGCTGGAGTCTGTGATTTGGGAGTGACACTAGACAGGACTGGGTATTGAACACTGCTCCAATAAATTCTATTTGTTGTGTAGGAATAAGGTTTGATTTCTCCCAATGTATTGTTATTCCCAAACTTTTTGCCAGAGAGAGAGAGAGTATAATGCAGTGTTGTTACCAAAAGACGCTTGGTGGAGGTGGTGAGAAGCCACTCATCCAAATATGGAAACACTCAGAATCCTTGTAGTCTCAAGTGAGCTGTGACCACTGTCATGCACTTCATGAACACTCTGGGGGCTGTAGAGAGACCAAACAGCAGGGCACAAAATTGATAATGACTGGCCCCTAGCCAGAAGCGAAGCAGACCCCTGGTGACTTTGTCCATTTTGGTGTGGTGATATGCATCCCGGAGATCTACTGAGCACATCCAATCACCTTCCGTTAGAAAAGGGAACATGGACTGAACCGTGACCATCTGGAATTTGGTTTGGGTGACAGACTTGTTAAGCTGCTGAGATCCAAAATGGGTCTCCAGTCCCCTGTCTTTTTTGGCACCAAAAAGAATTTTGAGTAGAATCTGGATCCGTATTGGTCTGGTGGGACTGGATGGATGACTCTTTTTTGAGACAGCTTTATAATCTCTGAAGCTGCTTCTTCCCTTTGACTGGGTGGAATGTCGGGAAGCTTTTCTGGAAGATTTGATTGACAAGAAAGGGGAATGGTGATTTTACTCTGCACCCAACGACTGGTGGTAATAGATTGCCAGGCAGCTTGGTGCAGAGAAAAACAACCCCGATTGCTTCCAGAGGTAAGCAATCGGGCTGCTCCTCAGCAGCGCTGGTAAGGCTGTCCAGAGAAGGAGTCGCTGGAGCCTTGGTTATGAGGACCCCCCTCTGCCTCTGTAGAGGCATCTTCTGGAATTGTTACCCCTCTGCCCCTGGGGATATCACCACCACGTGCAGCTTGGAAAGGACCCTGAGATTTTTTGTGCCACATTTTCCCGCTCCTCTGATTCCTGGAGAAGGTACATTGAGGATTGGAAAATCATAGGCCTACAGCAGACAGGGTTTTGCCATCTTGCTCGCACCTGGCTAGCATGTCCTTCACTTTAGTGTCAAAAAGGGACGAATCTTCAATGGGAGCTTTCAAAAGGAAGACTCTAAGGGGTCTGTGAGGTCACAAATGTGCATCCAGGCATGACGCCTAATGACAATGCCTGAACCAGCTGCTCTGGCCACCCCTTCGGTCGCATGCGATAACCTCATGGATGAGTTGGAGATTGATTCCAGAATTGTGAGCTGCGAGGACACTTTGTACCTGACCTCATCAGACAGCTGTCCTGCGAGTGTCCCAGAGAGTTTGGAGATCAAGCCCCTCTGGAGCCTTGTAAAATGTGCCAAATAGTTCAGTGACCATATAGCAAAGGTTCCTGATGCAAAAACTTGCTTCCCAAGTCTGTCCACTGCCCGGGACTCCCTGCTGGTTGGGTGGACAGTGGGACTTTCCTCAACCAAGTCTTTTTTTGCGGCCACCACCATAACATTGACTGGTAACCCTCTGGACCAATGCGGGTTCTCCTTGGGAGGGGAAGGAGTTTTGTCAGGTCTCCGAGGGATCGCCTCAATGGAATCAGGGTTCTTCCAAGCGCATTGCACAATTAGTTGGATGAGTTCGTCGGCAGGCGGGATCACCCAAGAGGTAGAAGGCCAGGCGTGGAAAGCCTGCAGGAACACGGACTCCTCAGATGAAGGGTTGGAGGGCTTCCAGTCACCTCCCTCTCTTAGAATTTCCAGGATGTCTCAAAAGGAGACATCATCAGGAGGTGACCATGGGGACCGTTCACCATCCATGTCTTCCATTAAAGACTCCTCGGGTGAGTCCATGTGCTTCCTCTTGCACGTCCTCTTTCAAGGGGGCTCCTCAGTGGGGGGGGTCTCTGAGGAGGACTCGGAAGAGCGGGTACCCTGAGCAGGGGTGTCCTACGGCTTTTCTGCCCAGTGCCCTGGGGGTGAAAACTGGGGTTCAGACATCAAAGGAGAGCTTCCAGAAGCGAGAGCCCTCTCCACCATGTGGAAAGCAGGTCTGCCAGAAGAGGGATGGGAGCACAGAACCAAGAAAGACAACATCAGAACTGGGGTCACACCCCACTCCAATGAACCTGCCCCCATGGATGGAGCCTCAAGCAGGATCTGTGCAGACGTGGCTATCGGCAGCAAGGACGGAACCAAAGACAAACATGGATGTGTGCACAGAGCCGAGGTGCCCGGCCCCCAATCCCCTGATTGAGGAAGGACCGGTTCTGCAGGAACCAAAGACCAAAGGGGCAAACCAGGAGCCTGAGTGAGGTCCACTATAGGCACCAAGGTGATGGGTTCCGAGAAGGACGTCAGAGCAGAAAGCTACAGAACCAAAATGGTTGAAGGAGGAGTGTAGGAAGGAGTCTGTGGAGAAACCAACCTAAGTCCTGCAGGTGTATGGGTCTTACAAAGAGTGGGTATCCCCCTGGCTGTCAAGAGCTGGTCCTCAAGACGCACCACATCGTGTTCCGACAGGCTCCTTGTGGATCTAGTGGATACTCTGGACGGGGAGTCAGGTCGGTCAATGAAAGAGCTATAAATCTGGCCCAGGAATGGATCTACAGAAGGGGAGTATTGGGTCCGTGGTGCAAAGTCTGCCAGCACCAAAGTCTAAAATTTCAAGACCGGGATTAAAAAGGTCAAATCCAACTTGGTCGAAAAACTGCCGAAGTGGCACTCGGAGCTGAAGCAGTAGGTTCCAAAATTGTAATTGATGAAGGTATTGAAGGTGGGCCTTGAACTGAAGTGGCCATAGGTGCCGAAGTCATAGGCGTAGTGAGGTCTATCATCGGTGCCGGAGGCAGGTTCGGTGCCGAACCTGGCGTCAGTATCATGAAATTCAAGATGCTTGGAGCTGACAAGGACGGAGCCGTAGAGGCAGATTTATGCTCCGAGGACAACTTGGGGACCTTTGATTTCACAGGCTTACCATGACCACCTGATGGTGAGGAGGGAACCGAGTGGGATGTCTTTTTGTTTTTTGTCGGAGGAGTTGAGACCTCCATCACAGAAATGGCAACTGAAAAGGGAGACTTAAGTAACCCTTTCAGTATCAGTTTATTTCTGCACTCATCAAGAGTGTGTTGACTGAAACTCTGACAAATGTCACAAGGAGGTTGCACCGAAAGCTGGTGCACCCCCAAACAGCATACACAATCATTGTGAGAATCACTATTAGGTAACTTGACATTACATGAAGCACATTG